>NC_065516.1:35263154-35271485 GCF_006386435.1 Epinephelus moara | reverse complement strand
GAGGACTCTAAAACTTCACCTGAGCCTCCCTCGGCATATGGGTGAGTAGATAATGGCTGAATTTTCATTTTTGGGTGCACTATCCCTTTAAGGAAGAAAAACATAGTGATGACATACCTTAAAATGACTCAAAGTTCACACGATGCAGAACACGTGGGAACGTCTGTGTTGTAGTTACCCACACGCCACCTCAACCTGCCTCCTTACAAGACCTCTCGGGACTTCTTCCTTGTCTACTCCCATCAGTGCACTGGTCATGTGATCATAGCCTTTCAAAATATGTGGCATATGTACGAATTTGCGAGCATTATTCTTTGTAGGAAAATGTACAAAGAGTTTATGAGAACAGCCTGAACTGTCTGACTGAGTGACTGACTTCCAGCTTGCAGCGAGGCGCTTCTGGTCATACATCAGACTCATACAGTACACTGTGTTCCTCCAGGATGATGTGATCACAGCAGTTAACACAAATTCAGCTAAACCCAGTGAATTCTGAGCAACCATGCAATGTTGTATAATCACATGACGCCAATGAACAATGGCATCCCAACTTTTTTTTAGGTCTCCGCCGTTGGTGAGAGCAAATGTGCGGTCTGGTTCAAAATCTGCAATCGCATTGATCTTGTGAGATTATCATTGTTGATATCAGCGTGACGCCACAGCGAAGCATTGTCAGTCATCTCAAATTAGTCTACTGAGTTCAAATAAACTACAGTGTGTGTGTGTGTGTGTGTGTGTGTGTGTGTTCATGGTAATGAAGGAACATGTCTCCCAGTGTAATGGCGTGCCTCACTGATGTGTTTTTAATAGTTTTTGGACAACAGTGAACCTCTATGGCACAGAGGCAGAAGATATATCAGTCTGTAAATACACACACACACACACACACACACACGCACACAATACGTGTTAATAGATACAGAATATGATATTTGATGACAAGAGGAAAAATCACCAGAATTATCGTTTCACTCATAATTTACTTTAATATTTATGACACAGCAGAATCACTCAATATTTCTCTGCACTGACTGTCATTATTCATTCTTTAATGTTGTAATGAACACTGGGTCAGTGATAAATGCACTCACACACACACACACACACTCACACACACACACACTCACACACACACACAGGCCCCCATACAAGGTGGTGTAATAGCAAAGCAGGTCCGATGAGAAGAGCTTTACCATGCATGGATGATAGGCTCGGTTTTCCTTTTTACATTCACAAAGCCAATTCCCCAACCTCCATATCTCTGAGACACACACACACACTCTCACACACACACACACACACACACACAAATGCACACAGCACTCTCCACTTCCCTAGCTTCCCCTCTCTGATTGCAATTAGTGAATTATGCACTTGGACTTTGGCCAGCTATGCAGGATTAAATTATTCATAAATGTTAATAGACGCTGCCTCTCTCTCTCTTTCCCTCTCTCTCATCCCTCCAGTCTGGGCCCGAGCTCATACAGCCCACGCCGGAGAGATAATATTGACCTTTTCATTGGGGCATGTTATTAGGAGCTGCTCTCTATTAAAACAAATGATGACATTGTCTGTAAAGCACAATACAATAAGTCATTTCAAAGGGATTACTTTGGCTTCCGCCCGGCGAGAGCAAGAGTAAACTCAATACAGCTCTGGAAAGTCAAACAAAAATGAACAATGATGAATGAAGTAAACAGTGCAATCCTACGTTTAGCAGCGTGCGGGCTCTGGGCTGCAGCCTTGTTGTTTACTATAGCGCTGTGCATTTACATACAGCAGCTAGCAGCACACCACCCCAGCCATTCATTACTGTCTGCAAAAATCCTTTTATCTCCATTTTTGTTTTAAAGGTGCTACGCACAGCAGTTTTTAAATAGCAGTATGTCTTTGTCAAATTAATTGTTATATCTCGGTACAGAGTTATTACTGTGAACAAATGGGCTTTGCTTCTATCTTTATACAGTTAACAGTCTGGTGCTATTGCTGGTGTTGTTGTGTCCCCAGATGGAGAGCACATTTTCCATGAGCCTCGCTTTGCTTCACGGCCCCTCTAAGCCTGTCGTCACCTGAAAAATACACCATAAGTCATTTCTCTAAATGCCTAATCGACTTACGTTCACATTTAGCTGACAAGAACCTCTGATCATCTGAATGATGATGTCATAGTGTGCACTTCTGAACCTGCAGCACATGCCGTCTTCTCAGCTGGTAGATTTCTGCTCACCTCATCAAGTCAACTGCGCTCACCTGTGGCTCATTATCCCTGCCACTATAAAGACTCCCTCACGGTAACGTTGCACACTATTGAATTGTTTGCTGTGTGTGTGCGACCAGTGGACGCTGGCTACTCACTGGTTTTTGGCTTTGGCGTTCCACAGAACCTGCTTCTCAAAAAGCTCTGAACCTGGATATTGACTCTCCCTTATCAAAGCTGTGCATTAACGTTCATTATAAACTGTCCTGCCTGTCAGCATAGCTGCTCTTGGGTCCTACACTCACCTGTTACAGATGACTGTTTGAAGCGGGAGCAAAGGATTGAGTAGTTTCACAAAGTTTTGTCGTCACAAGGCTGGGATCATAGCTCTGCTTTGAATCAATGCTGTGCCTGCAGTGAAGACGTAGCCTGATTAACTTCACAGATAAGAATCAATAAATTGTGAAGACAATAAAAATAAAAATGAAAATAGCATTTTAAATCTTGTGTGTGATTTATACCAGCTTTATATGTGTTGAAGAAAAGTCTGCTAGCTGCTAGGCTAATTTATGCAAAAGCAAATGTCATTAGCTCTATGCTAATTATGGTATTTTGTATATTTGGGAAAACAATTGTTTTGTCAGTGAACCTGTTAAGTTACAATGGAGCCGAACTTTTGTTTAACATTATCATCACTAAGTTATGTTTTATGTGTGAATCAATTGAATTTCACTGCACGTTGTAGAATTTTATAACAGTGCCACCCTCAGGTCGTCAAATACAGACACTTTAGCCCTTTTTAAACAGGAGTTGTGCAAATTTGCAGGAAAGCCCAATCAGTCTTTTTTCAGCATTGGCAGTATAAAAACAAAATCGGGGAGTGCAGCAAAATGCCGCCTACCTACTTTTGTTTATACAGAATGTGCCTTTTTCAAAACGTGTAGCTCAGCGTGTGACGTAAACAGTGACGTGGGAGGGAAGCCGCGGCTGGTCAGTCCTTCGGTGATTCTCTCGTAAGTCGGCCCGTTCTTCACTATCGCCACCAGACAATCAGAGATCTCCGGCTTCTGATAGTCTGGGGACACTCCTTTCTAAAGTGTGTCCTTTCTAAAGTGTGTTTAACACACCGGAGAAAACGGCCGGCAACAAAGCAACGCCTCTTGCATCTTTGAAAAGGACACGCCCTCCCAGAAATGTGCGCTCCCCCTTTTCTCGTCCGCAAGGACACAAACACACAGAGAGCTAGAAAATGGATGCCGAGAGATTAAACTCTGTTTTATCAAACGTGTGCTCAGTCCACAAGATTGTGGANCAGGTTTGTGTTTCCCTCTTGCTACTAGCTGCTCGCTAATTCCTGCTATCAGCTGTTTCCTGTTTATCCACCGCCAGTGGCTCGCACATGCGGCGTCATCAACAGCTCCTCCCACAAGTCTTCAACAGTCCCTCCCGTTGCGGAAGGCCGCCTCAGTCTGTTTAAATCAAAAGGGTTCCACCAATATGTCTACCCTACGAGGCGGAAAATTGGGCACCTCGGATAAAGTTGCCAATCCGGCTCTGTGTGTCTAAACGCTCGCAGCTTGCCGGCAAAACGGCCCATTCGCTGAAAATCTGGCAGTGTAAAAGGGGCTTTTGTCACCCCCCTTGGCATCTTATAGTGACGAACAGGGCACCCTTTAGCATTGCTGAAACACACTGTAACACATGACTGATGTTGTTTAACAGTCACAGTCAGGTTTAGGAAACAGAACGACCTGGTTAGGTTTAGAATGAGTATGTTACATAACGTGATGTAAATATGTCCCGTGAGTATGCCCGACCATAACTAAACTGCATAACATGATGTTAAAACAACACTGACATTTAGTTTCACACGGGACACATCAGTGGTCTCCAGGATAAAAGTCCATTTTTTAAACCCATCCACCTCCCCTCCCTCCTGCCCAGTGCAGACGTTTTCGCACTTCATACTACGCTGGTTGCCCCGAGCATCAAATATTGGTGTAGATGGGTTTACACTGTAGTTAGCTGAGAGCCCGATGCGTCTCATAAAGATGCTTAAAGGTGTCTTCGTCATCAGTTTACTCGCCAAGCATTGGTATTTGACACCCTGGGAAAGAGAACAGACTAATATCTCTTTGTTTCTTTAAACTGTCCACCGTGAATCTGACAATGTTACAGGAGTGCGATGCTAAACAGGTGGACGGCTCCTGAGGACTTCTTGTCTTCATGTCCTGAAAGGGTTTTAAGATTTCTCAACAACTCTGTTTCTCCAATCAGAGGACGATAGTGTGATATGATGGGAAGCTCCCGCACAGCTACTGGATGAACCTTTTGGTGAAATTACTTTGCCAACAACTTTTTTTTCCCCCTGGTTTAATTCCAAAGACTTATTGCTCCCTCTCCAACCCTGAAAAGGATAAACACTGCGGGAGTCATTTTTCTAGCAGCTTTGCTCTTTCGTCCCTCTGCCTTCTCCAAAAAAAATGTGAGAGCCCAGTCTTTGTGTGAACACCATCCTTTTGTACTTTTATTTGGTGTGTGTGTTTTGTGATTCTCGTACATTGTGCATGTATTTATCCATTAAAAGGTCTGACTGTATCTGATGTTGAGCTTTGTTTAATTGCATCTTTTTTTAATGTTAATCACTGCATTAGTTTTACCTTAAATCTCCACACCTCTTTTTCCTCTGGACAAAACATAGTTACTACATTTAGCATTTTGTTTGTCTGTTGCATATTTTTCAATAAAGGTTTCTTGGTAGTCCATCAGTTTTGACAGAGTGTTTTGTAGATGTTAAAATGCTGCATGTCGCAGCTTTAATCTGGTGTTACTGCTCACATTTTGGGTCATATTGTAACATTTCAACACATGCCTTGGTGTGAATATGAAAATCACCCTTTCGTTTCCTCGCTTCTTTGTCAGACATGCAACAGACTGACTAAGCTGCTGTTGGTCATTATGCATGTTGAAAGACCGGACAGCTTCACAGCTCAGTCCATCCGACTGCCTGTCAATCACTCTTAAGTCTACCATCCAGTAAAAGAGGACGATGTGAGCATCAGGGCTGCACAGGCCGGATGAGATTGACAGACGGAAAGAGAAAGACGAGATTATAGCAGGAATCCTTGTGTAGTTGTCCGTCCTCCGTCTTCGCAGAAAGCTCAAGCATTTGAAGAACAAATCCTCCAGTGCAGATGTCTCTGAGTTTATTGTTGTTGTTTTGCTTTTTTCCCCGTACACTGGGTGGTCAAATGGTCTGACATTTCCCCACCAGTGTTTGACTAAGTTCCATAATACCTATAAGCTTACGACATTTCACTTTAACCTGCGCTGGAAAATACAGCAGAAAAAACCCATACGTGTAGGATCAGAAAACTTTGCACTTTAGTGATTCCTAGTGGTAGTTTAAAGAGAAGGCCACTGCCACTACCCTGCATTACAGCTCTTCAGGGGTCTACCCAGACTGTAGGACTCATTGACCTGGCACTTATACGGGTTTGGGTTCAGGTTTTATTATGGTCAATTGCAATCAAATGATCAAGTGCATCTCGACATAGAAAGTCGTTGATAGTTTGGCTGTCATCCGCAGAGATCTCTTCCTCTGCAAAACAAACGGACCAGATGATTTAAGAATTAAGCTGTGTCATATTTATCCAACGTTCTCATTGCGAAGGGGCAGCTAACTACGCTGACTGGCATGAAAACACAAATGTCCCTAATGTCTTAATTTTTGGACACACCAAACCGGCATCAAAGAACTAGCGGCGACGAAAGCCAACTGTTGCGTCGCCTCACGTCGCCCTGTGTCAGTTGCATTTGAACACACTACACGGACTACATCCGACGGCCAAGTAGCACGTACGTTCTGCGCCTGCGTGAGAGAGAGCGGAGTGAGAGAGTGGTACATCCTGTCAGCCGAGGGGTTTCCTATCTGTGCAGCCGAGCACCGCAGCACCTCCACGGACTATTACATCCAGACGGTCCCGGTGTTTCCTCCTCAGGCTCCACTTCACTCAGCTGCCCGATAAACCCGCTGCTTCTTCCCACTTTAACCTGAATAACAAACCAGGGCTCGGTGCTCCGGTTGGATCCAAACGGAGAGCCGGGGCTAGCTCAGAGACTAGCGGAGGCTAACTGGCTGTGCTTCCCTCCGGTCATGCTGCGGCTAACGCTCCGCTAGCCGCTCCCAGCTAGCTCCAGTTTGTTATTCAGGTTAAAGTGTGAAGAAGCAGCGGGTCTGTGGGGCAGCTGAGTGAAGTGGAGCCTGAGGAGGAAGCACCGGTTAGCCCCGGTTTCACTACAGGCAGATTCACTCGCTACAGGGGCGAGGAAATAAAACCTGAACAGCCAATCAGAGTGATCTCTCTCACCGACAAGCTCTGCTGCTGATTCAACATGCTAAATCGGCCGAAAAGCCGCCGACGCCGAAGTGCCAACGCTGTGGGACACACCACAAAAACTAGGCCGACGGATGCTCACTGATGGCCCGACTTTGGTCGACGGCCAACCGTCGGCTTGGTGTGTCAGGGCCTTTAGGTTTGTCATTTTGGACCCGTGAAGACCTCTACCCTGCACCCCTCTTACAAATCTAACCCAGGAACATTAAGAATAAGGTCCTGAAAGCAACACAACACATTTTCACAGGGATTGTCAGATCCTCTACAAGTAAGAATTGACTGTTTGTCAGATGCTATCATCACATAAAACTACACACGGAGGCTTAATTTCAGTCTCTAGGTATGGACTTTAAGGGTCAGTTCACCCAAATCACAAAGACAAAAAACAGATTTCTCACATACCTCTGGTGATTTCTTGCTGCGCAGATAGTTTTGGTTTCTTCTGTCCAGGTTCTGAGCTACCTGACACCACCTCGATACAACGAAGCTGCATTAAAATTTCAATCAGAAGAGATGAATTTAGAGACAGGCTTGAAGGGTTGCAGAGAAATTAATTAGTTTCATATCATATACGCAAAGGTCGAAGAGACAGGTGAGGAGTCTCCAGTGATTAGACCCCATGGTGACATTTTTAAGGGAAGAGTCTCGCCATGAGCCCTACAGGAATATCCTCATGATGGAATCGAGTCACTGGTGATGGAAAATTAGTGAAGAACAACCTATAACTGAAGATCTGGATGGAAGTTATGTGGAGTGGGAGTCCTAATGAACTCAGCAGAAGGACTCAATGGACAGCTGGTCTAGTTTCTGAAGAAATTAGAGGTGGAGGGGCGGAGGTGGGTTTTGTCAGTCAGACACTGAGATGACGGCTGACAGTAGCAGGGAAAGTTAGAAAGGACGGAGAGGAAGATTGACAGACACAAAGGAGTTGTGTGACAGTGGATGGCAATATCGGATTGATTGAGGTGAAAAGAGTAAAATTCTCTCAGTCAGCTGATTGAGTCAGCAGGGGGAGAGGAAAAACCCACATAGAGTTAACATGAAGGTAGTTTTAACTTTGAGTAAGATGGTTGAAATATGAATGTCCACTGATATTATTATCAGGTTTTCACTCGGGATGTTAGAGTTCCTTTGCCCTGCTCCCGACCTGAGTCTGTTGCCAATTTTCAACCAGCTTTGTATCAAAACAATGTGGATGGTGTGTGTAAAAGAGCTGTGGTTAACTTCCCTTTATCTACCCAGTGCCGAGATATCCCTCCTCCCCCGCCAGCAAAACTCTGCCAGACGATGCAAATTGGTGGAGATTAGATGGTTTTCTTGAGCTGTTGCACCCATCCAACCAATCACAAGCAGAGCCATTGATTATGAGCACACCGACTGGCCGACACAGCTGTCAATCATGACATCAAACCCCCTTATTATAGCATCAAATAATGTATTAAAACCAAACTCAGCAGAAAAAATGAACACTTGAACATACACCAGTGATAAGAACAACCTGAAATGACAGAAACCGTCTTTGGATTATCTGACGTGTACTTTGAGTTTTTAGTACGGCTCATGTCTTACTATATAATGACGAAAACTCACTGACTTGGTCAATCCATGTGAAATTTGGCACAGTGGTAGAGGGTCATGGGAGGATGCCAATGAAGCAATATTACATCAATTGGCCAAAGGGGGGCGCTATAGCAACCCATTGAAATGTCAAACTTTGAATGGGCATATCTCATGCCC
>NC_065516.1:35252916-35263021 GCF_006386435.1 Epinephelus moara | reverse complement strand
AGGCCTAACCGCCATATGGATTTTTACTAAACTTGGTAGATATGTAGAACAGGACGCCTCAAGGTGACTGGAGAAATTTAACTCTAATTGGCAACTGGGTGGCGCTATAACAACAGAAAAATGCTTCAAAATGGCTAAAATGCGACCGATCGCTGTGGCTCCCCCTGTGGACCAATGTTGGTGTTTCCTAATGTTTGGTATGACTAAGTCATGGTATGGTATGCTGTACATAATGGGTATGGACTAGTTTTTAGATATTTTGGCTTCACTTTTAGGGAGCTGTCATGCCATCCATCTGCCAACAATAATATGTTACTCCTTATATCGCACCCCACAAAGTTGGTAACTGCGTCCTTCTCCTCAAAATTAAGACCTCTCACCTCACACAGCTGTGAGAGTGTCAGGTTAATCACCAGTAGGCACCGCTACGGCTGCAAATGTTTGCAAATGATATTTTTCATGAGGTTTTGTGTTGCCTGTGAGCAGAGTCAGTCATGGAGATAGGCAACATTTCATCCACATATTCAGCCACTTCATTAGATCTTTGTCGCTTGCAGCTGTCCACATTTAAAATACAGTTTTGTTTGTTGTTCAGTCATTGAAGGCTACAGAGGGGTCGCCTTTAGTGCGTTGTATTGTGCTGTCGGTCGTAGTAGGCGTTTCATGAGGTTTGAGGATGTGTTTTTTCACAGTGGAGTCTTAAGGCCACTACCTGGAACAACAATGTTCCTCTCATCTTTCCTCCTGACAAAATCAAAGTGATGGGAATATCTCCAGCCGCTGAAGGTAAGCATTTCCATCTTCCATCAATGAATCTGGGGCTGTGACTGATCTTTGCATTACAGATCATTAGGGATGATGACAGAAGTAACGTTGTCATAAGTTATTTGTTCTTAGGGTAGATGTAATATTACTATTAGCCTGTTCTGAGGCCTTGCTAATGTGCACACTGGCTCTCTGGGACTGAGCCATCATTAAGGACATGAGTTACATTTACTTTATCACGTGTCAGAAAGCTTTTGCACTGCATGTTTCCACTGTGTGCAGGTATATTCTCATCTACATAGTGAACACTGCAGTTCTCCTGTCAGTCAGTGCACCTTTGAGTCTTGTCAGTGTGTGTTTGTGTGTTTATGCTCAATTCGTCTTCAGTTCAAGCCAAAACACTACCCTGTCAAACAGTGCCAATCATACTTGAACCGTTTACTCGTAGTTGCACTGAATGATTTCTCGCACTGAATGATTTCTCAACCATCACAACATATCTGACATATAACAGTACAAAGTGTGCGCTACAGGATGGATTCGTCCAACAGCTTTGAGTTCTGACATTTCAAAAAAAAGGAAAAGCAGATAGCAAACTGCTATTGTGTGACTATCCTTCCCATGAAAAGGCCAAACTTTAACTTATTGCCTTTATTATAAATCAGTGGTGAGAGACCGCAGGCCCCGTCTGACATTTTGATGGAGACGTCCCGCACCTGATAACATGCAAATTCAAATGATGCTGCCGAGGCTACAGCACAGCTCATATACTGTATGTGTCTCTGTTCCTCCTCTCTGCGGCTCGCTCTCTCTTCGGGGCAACGATGCGTGATGCTATCTATTACACTGCTCTGTGTATTTGCATTCCTGGTCGGTAGCCAGTGTTTTTAATAATGTCACACAACAGATGATGTTCTGCTGCTGGGTGGGTGGGGTGGTGTTGGAAATGAGCGCCGCTGCTCAATGATGTCTTTATTCATTTGGTGAGGTGTGGACAGGAGTGGGTGTGGCTGGTTAATGTGCAGTATGAGTGCATGCAGATGGTATGGAAGTATGCATCTGATGGCGTGAATATGTCTGACTTTAAATTGAGCTTTTGAGAAAGTTCAGTTGTGTTTTTCCTCTCCTCACTGATCATCATTCATGTATTTCTAGTCAATGCTCCCTTGTTTTAAAGAGTACTCTGTTGATTTAGCATTTCGCATTACACGCTGTCACCAAGCAGCAACCTCCGGGGCTGGAAAATGAAGCCAAAGCTGAAGTGCTAATAACTGCAGTTCCTCAAATGGCCACTTGAGGCTGGCTCCAAAAGCAAGTCAATCCCCACAGACCTCAACGTTAAAATGCCCAGCTTTACAGCAGAAATAAACATGTTTACAGCCTGGTACAAAAAACAGTTTTGATCTCTGTGTATGTAGCTGATTCCAGGGTGAATTTTATATAACTCATCGAACATTTTATTGAGACTATGCGTAATTAAGGGTGTGGCTGCTTTGAGTGAAAGGCTGTCTGTTAAACGTCAGCACAGTCTATTGGGCCTTTTCCATTGTCACTTTTGGCCACACTGAGTCGAGCCATACTGCGTTAATTTTTCACATCTGGCTCCAGAATCCAAGATGGTGACGGCCAAAATGCCAAACCTGAGGCTTCACGGGATAAACGACAAACTATATTGGCTTGTGGAAAATATATATCATAGCGGAAAGGTTTCTTCTGAACTGAACTGAGAAACTGTGACTGTGCTTGAAATCATGTGAGTTCTGGGAAAACCTGGAGCAGAGTTTATGTGGATTGTTAAGGCCCTGACACACCGAGCCGATGGTCGGCCGTCGACCAAAGTCGGGCTGGGTGAGCATCTGTCGCCCTAGTTTTTGTGGTGTGTCCCGCACCATCGGCACTTCGGCGTCGGCATCTTTTCGGCCGATTGAGCATGTTGAATCGGCGGCGGAGCTTGTCGGTGAGAGAGATCACTCTGATTGGCTGTTCAGGTTTTATTTCCTCGCCCCTGTAGCGAGTGAATCTGCCTGTAGTGAAACCGGGGCTAACCGGTGCTTCCTCCTCAGGCTCCACTTCACTCAGCTGCCCCACAGACCCGCTGCTTCTTCACACTTTAACCTGAATAACAAACCGGAGCTAGCTGGGAGCGGCTAGCGGAGCGTTAGCCGCAGCATGACCGGAGGGAAGCACAGCCAGTTAGCCTCCGCTAGTCTCTGAGCTAGCCCCGGCTCTCCGTTTGGATCCAACCGGAGCACCGAGCCCTGGTTTGTTATTCAGGTTAAAGTGGGAAGAAGCAGCGGGTTTATCGGGCAGCTGAGTGAAGTGGAGCCTGAGGAGGAAACACCGGGACCGTCTGGATGTAATAGTCCGTGGAGGTGCTGCCGTGCTCGGCTGCACAGATAGGAAACCCCTCGGCTGACAGGATGTACCACTCTCTCACTCCGCTCTCTCTCACGCAGGCACAGAACATACGTGCCACTTGGCCGTCGGATGTAGTCTGTGTAGTGTGTTCAAATGCAACTGACACAGGGTGACGTGAGGCGACGCAACAGTTGGCTTTCGTCGCCGCTAGTTCTTTGATGTCGGTTTGATGTGTCAGCACTGTTACCTATCAACTATGCTTTTTGATGAACTGTTGGACTCACATACATTCACACTACAGGTTAACTCATCACTTGAGTTGTGAATATTTTTCTTGTTGCATTTAAAGTGATGTGGTTTTGTGATTTGTTTCAGAGGGTTGAAATCAACCAGAGCTTTTGAGTCATATTGCAATGTCAAGAGGGGTCATGTGATTCATACAAGGTATTATTAATGTACCTTTTGCAGGATTTGACATGAATGACCCTGAATGCGACCTGACCATCACCCCGGCAACCCTAAGTCAAACAGTTACAACCACCCAGGCCCATTTATGTAGTAACAAAAATAATGACATGGTGCTCACAAAGTTAATTTGTTTTCAAGAAATCACCACTTTAACCAAACCTTTTCCTTTTAATGAGCAATTATTACCAACATTCTGGGCTTTCAGAGGTCTAGACCCATTCTGTCTATTTTTGCTCATTAATACAGATGGATGAAAATTGAAAGGCACGACTTTGAGTGCGCTTACATTTTGTCCGACCTCTAAAATAAAATGGTTTATATAATCTAGATGACTGTTTTGTTTTTATAACCGTCTGACTGCTTGTATTTTTTGACCCTTGGAATTTTTAGAGATGTCACAGTGTCCCTAGAACTTTAGATCTGCAATTACTTTAGTAAAAACAGTGTTATAATTACCAGTAAGAGTGATGTCCAGAGCTACAACAGTAAGAATCAAGTTGTAATGAATCAGACTTATCCTAAAAACACCATGGTGAGTTTTGCCCAAGTCCTCTGCTTGTAGACTCACACAAGTTTTAATGAGAAATTACATGTTCTTAGATTTTAATTTTCAAACCCTCTTTATTGCCATTGTTATTCACTTCCAATTGATCCCTCTTTGCTGAAACAAGTACACCTGTACAAGTGCTGTACCTGATTCACACAGTGCAGAGGCTTTGAAATAAATTCAAGGATTCCCATTCAAGCATTAGAAACCTCTGGCTCGCAGTCACATAAACACACACATACACATACATACCCACACACACACACACCAAAGCCCTGGTTGCACTGTTCTATTGAGGACTAAAAGCCAAGCCACAGTAATCATGAAGGTAGATTAGCATAACGATACAAAGCAATGGGCCAGGCTTTGGCTGCTCGTCAATGCAAAACCATGACCTCCTATAATTACAGCAGGCAGGCGGCTTCCAAAGAAGGTTTCAGGGTGTGTGTGTGTGTGTGTGTGTATGCCCTTCACATAGGGGCATAAATGAAATGTGAAATAACAAAGTCTTATCATTGTCTGACAATGTGATGAGTTTGTTTGATGGCCACAGCCTGACTAAATATCACAGGGATGAAGGAGGTTGGCTGGTGGAGGAGAGTTTGACCGCACAGTGACATTAATAAGAAGGATGAATGCATAAATACTCATAAATATAAATATACATGCTTTTATAAATGCAGGTCAGGTCATAGACCCATGGATGAGGTGAAGTGGTCATTCTGGAAAACTTTTAGTGCAAGTTGATCAGTCAATGAGCGACTGCAAGAAAACAGAGGAGCAGATATCAGCGTTTTCAGATTTGATAATAAGGCTAAACATTTTCCTCCACTTCAGGTCTTTATGCAAAGCTAGGCTAAAGGCCCCGACACACCAAGCTGCTAGCTTCTGAGCTAGCCCCGGCTCTCCATTTGGATCCAAACGGAGCACCGAGCCCTGGTTTGTTATTCAGGTTAAAGTGGGAAGAAGCAGCAGGTTTATCGGGCAGTTGAGTGAAGTGGAGCCTGAGGAGGAAACACCGGGACCGTCTGGATGTAATAGTCCGTGGAGGTGCTGCGGTGCTCGGCTGCACAGATAGGTAACCCCTCGGCTGACAGGACTACACTACTTTGTTTATCTCATGCATTCCTCAGACTTCCGGTTTCCCTTTTTGCGTTATTTCCTCGCACGCAGGCGCAGAACGTACGTGCTACTTGGCCGTCGGATGTAGTCCGTGTAGTGTGTTCAAATGCAACTGACACAGGGCGACGTGAGGCGACGTGAGGCGACGTGAGGCAACGCAACAGTTGGCTTTTGTCATCGCTAGTTCTTTGATGTCGGTTTGGTGTGTCCGCACCTTAACAGCGTCCCTGACATGGCCTTATTTTTAAAAGCTGCATAACTTTTTTTTTGGCCACTTGGGGGCACCAGAACAAGCTAATAATGCAACATCTGACATATCACCTTGTAAAGTTCTTATGGCAAACTTCTGTAAACAGTGAACTGTTTACAAATTCAGCAGACCCAGTTACATCATCATCCATTAGGAGCGGTGTTGGTGTATAACGGATGCATGTCATTACTGTATTCATTCTCTTTTAGCTCTGTTTTTGGTCCCTACCAGCTCCTGAGAGAAATATGTGTCTCTTAGCTGCTAAATGCTCCACTTCATTCACCAGCTAACTATGTCTGTCTGTCTGCTGTTTGCAGCTGAGCAGGTAGTATACAGTGGGTGCAGTTGTCATCTGCTGTTGGAAACCAGGTGGAGAGACGCAGAATTTGAGTCTTAAAACCAAAACAATGAGCTGAATGTCACTAAAACGCTCAGTAGAGGGAAGGGGAACTTTTGGGTTATTGATATCGGTGTTGCATCAGGCTGAACAATTGATGTCCTGGCATAAGAAAAGAAGCCTGTGTGAAATGGTACAATTTTCATAACCACTTCTATGTAGTGATGGCCAAATGAAGCCTCATGAAGCATTTTCTTTATTTTCTGAGCCCACTAGATGGCACTTTTTGTTCAACAAAAGGTTGAAAGCACACTGAATTGCCATTCTTTGAGCTTCTCTCTTTAAACCATGAGCGCCATCTAGTGGGCTCAGAAAATAAAGAAAATGCTTCATGAGGCTTCATTTGGCCATCACTTCTATGAACACAGGCAGAGGCAGATCCTCACTGTCAATATTCTTCAGTACATTAGAGGAGCTTTCAAAATATTATGATATATATAGTGTATCATGACACAGCCAAAAAATATTGTGATATTATTTTTTTAAGACATATCGCTCAGCCCTAGTATCAATAAACACAAACACTGTTGATTTCTCCCCGTGACGCTGACATGAAAACTATTTTGGTTCAGTAAATGTCTGCTGTAAGTTGGCCTGGTAAAGACAGTTTGGCCAGCCTATAGATGTGTAATGGCCGGCCTCTGTCCCTTCGGCTCTGCAGGAGCTGACGTTGATAAACAGCTGCTCTGAATGCAGGTCAGAATCGGTTTGGATTTAAAACTACTTTCTCCATGGCAACGATAGCAACAATACTAATCACAGTGCTCGACAAAATATGATGTTGTCCGTGACACAACAAAATTCTCCAGGTACGACACTTTTCTGTAAAAAATATGTAATTCCTGCAAGCAACACTCAAAAGTGTTTTGTGGCTAACCATAAATTAAGCTTTAATGAGGACCAACCTTAGCAGTATTATTTTTTATTACACGGCTCTATTAAATGCTGTATTCTGATTGGTCAGTCGCGGCATTCAGAGGTCTGATATTACTGTGTAATGACGATGTTATTTTCCCAGTATTCACTGGCTCATTATACATTATCCCTCACATAATGTATACAGTGACTATAAACCTTACTAAGTCAACAGGGATAAGCAGTTAACAGGACTGGCTAAACTACTTAGGCTAACCAGTATATGCAGTTAAAGGGGTAATACAAAGTTTCTACAGGTAAAGCAGTTACTGAGAGAGCTGTGTTGTAGTCAGACAGTTGTAAAAACATGTTTGGTTTTTTTTGGACATTTGTAGAGAAAATGTTGCTGAGTTTAGATACATGATATTATTATGTGCTCAGTGTTTAAAGTGAAGTATTATAAGAAGTTTAGAGCAGAACTGAAGCTTAAGGTAACAGTTCAGAGACAGAGAGTGATAGAGCTGATTCACATTGACAGTGTCACTGACTATTGTCATAAATGTGTTACACAAATGACCCCTGTAATTAAATGTGTTGCACCACTCTGGACCTGAGAGGGTTTTGTTCTGAGCCTGTAACAAGTACATCAAGGTATGTTGCAAAATCCCATCTAAAAGTGCTGGTGAAATACAAAAGGGGATTTCTTAACTCGTAGCAAGCCTTTCTGTTGGCAGCAGACTTCTGTTCTCAGGGATCATTGGCTTGGCAAACGTACAACTACAGTGTGCTCCATCTCTGCTGAGAAGAGACAGGACGTTCTAAAGCTGTACCAGGGTCTTTGAGGCCCAAAGAGACCCAGGTTCAGTGTGGCAATTACTCTGTGATAATTTGATTCATTAGAAATGTGTGTGATGATATGCACCACTAATATGCATATCTAAAAACTGGAATGGCAAATGCCTCCTGCTTTTTCACCTGTTCCTGGGCCTCACTCTTACAAAGAAATACCTTTAATATTTCAGTTGATATTACACTGACATGGTGCATATCCTTAAACAAGTTTACTCATTAAATTATCAAAAAATATCTAAAATAGAGCAATACAGCAGGGTAGTATTCCATCTTGTGAAGGAGGGGTCCCCCTATTGCTAAAGGCCAAAGCTAATCTGAAAAGGGCCGTCAAGAGGGCCAAGCACAGACACAAACTGTCAACAACGCCGACCCCTGATGTATGTGGTAAGTAGTGATGGCCAAATGAAGCCTCATGAAGCATTTTCTTTATTTTCTGAGCCCACTAGATGGCGCTCATGGTTTAAAGAGAGAGGCTCAAAGAATGGCAGTTCAGTGTGCTTTCAACCTTTTGTTGGACAAGAAGCGCCATCTAGTGGGCTCATAGAATAAAGTAAGTGCTTCATGAAGCTTCATTTGGCCATCACTAGTGGTAAGGCATCCAGGCTATCATACATACATCCTTTATGTAACCAGAGAGGTCACATGGAGATACAATATCTCTTCTGTTTGGGAGTCCTGGTCAAGATGGGCAGCAAAATAAAAAGGTTCATACAAGCATAAAGAGATACAGATGACGAAAAACATACCAAAAAACCCAACAGTTTTTTAATTACATATTTTATTTTAAAATTTTCAGTTTCATGTACAAGAAACATATAAAAAACCTATAGAAGTTGGTGTCCCTCAGGCTCCCTCAGACACTTTTGGTTGAAGTCGTAGTTGTCAAGTGGATGCCCGCTCATGCAATGCCCCCGTAAAGCAGCTGTCCATTTCATTATTTCATATTCATATATATATATATATATATGAATAATATACAAATATAGTCATCTGAAAAAACATATGACCCAGACAGACATGATCACCGTAGCTGGTTTCCACTGTATTTATCTTTGAGATAGTTAATGAATGGACTCCATGTGCTCAGAACTCATTTGGATGCTTTAGTGTTCTGTATTCTCTCCATTTGTGTGATTATGATCATTTCGTGGAGCCATTTCTGAAAGCAGGGGGGTGTAGGAGATTTCCAGCTGGTTAGAATCATTGTCTTGGCAGCAAAACACAATATAGATACTGTTACGCCTCTGGGACTCACAAGGGACTGGGGGGACATGTGTATGTGGGGAGGAGGCTACAGCTCATCTTGTGGGTGAACCGGCCCTGCCTGTGGTGATGTCACTGATGCTATGTCCATATTTTTGTGCACTCTGTTGAAAGTACATTTTCCACAATAAGAATCCATTAAAGCCCGAACACAGGATTTTAATCAATAACAGCCAGCTCGGTGAGCTTGCCTCAGACTGATGCGGTCTTTACGTCATCCTGCATCCTGAGTTGGCTGGGGCTGGATTAGAGGTGAGGGGTGATGCAGTACAACTCCTTCTATCAGTGTAATTGCTCTGGGCGCAGGAAGCTGGGGGTGGGGGTGGGGGGTGAGGGGATCAGATCGGTGTCTTTGTTGGTAGACCAAACCCACTGTGGCCCCTCCATCCGGCTGACGACCTCTTTGAAGCCTCCTGCCAGGGAGAATTACTTTGTCACATCCTTGGGACAAGGCTTTGATCACAGGTCCACAGAGTCCAAACGTAGATGTCTATCACAGGTGTGTATGTGTGTTGTACAGTACAAGTTCGAGTTACATCACAAGCATATTTGTGTGTGTGTGTGTGTGTGTGTGTGCTTGTACATGAATATGTGCTGTGTCCCATTTCCTGTTTGCATGCCACTGAAATCTGTTATATCCAGTGGGTGAATCTCAGCGGGACAAGGGGGACACTATGCCAAAATGTGTCCCCCATCTTAACCTGCCATGCCTCTCCATCCCCCAGGCCTAGACCCAGATATTGTCCAATCCAAACCTGGATCTATAACCAATAAATCGTTGAGAATTATTAAATTTTGACATTTACATTTTAAGTGGTGCAGCATTTGTGGCACAATTGCATGTGTTAAATGATCTCACGTGATGCTATTCAGCCAATCTGATCTGTGTATTCCAATGAGCACTGCGAGTTGAGTGAG
Organism: Epinephelus moara; assembly: GCF_006386435.1. Taxonomy (NCBI): domain Eukaryota; kingdom Metazoa; phylum Chordata; class Actinopteri; order Perciformes; family Serranidae; genus Epinephelus; species Epinephelus moara. The sequence goes on along the minus strand of NC_065516.1, from coordinate 35,253,226 downwards.
TGAGATATACACAGAGGAGAGACGAGACGTGAGACGACAATATGATAAGTAAGTGAGTCAGACAAAGTGTGTGTGGACACGTGAGCGCGGTGCAGAGAGGCAGTCAGAGCTACAGGCTACAATGAGGCTAAAAACAGAGTCCAGATGAGGTTTTTCCAAACAACTTTTTATGTCGGGGCTTCAGGACACTTGGATCACTACGGACGAGCAGTATGGAGATATTTTGTGGTTTCAATTATGTGTTTTTGGACGTTTGAATCTGGGGCGCCGTCAGCCTCCATTAGGTGGAGTTGTGTTGCTACCTCCTCTC
>NC_065516.1:35237344-35251665 GCF_006386435.1 Epinephelus moara | reverse complement strand
CAGCTCCTTCCTCAATAGAAGTGAATGCACTGTGGAGGCGAAGCGAGACCCATCCAAGATGGCGGCCGGCGAGGACGTCGGCTCTGATAGGCAGCGGCAGTCAATGTGGCGTCTATGTATATATGTCTATGGGAAAGCAGGCCTCGTTTCCCCTTTGGGGGCGTGGCCTTCAGATTATGGCGCGTTGCGCTCTGTCTCTATACCGTGACGAGTAGGAGGGGCTACCACAGTGATCACTGAAGCTCAGGGCACAGGCCTGGTGGAGCAACCAGAGGGGCAGATCTTGATTGTACTAGCAAATTTTCAAAAGGGGCAGCTGTGGCTCAGCCTCGGCCACCAGTGAGTGAAAGTATTTGTGAATGGCTGAATGTGATATGTACAGTAAAAAGCGCTTTGAGTGCTTGGAAATCTAGAATGGCGCTACACAAGTGCAGGCCCATATCTGCTCCAATGCATATTCCATCCATTCCTTTGCATGCCTTGAAATTATGTCCCCTAAGATGCGATCTGTGATTCATGGTTATGACTCTTGATCATGTGCAGTGACGGAGGACATAGAGAGACCAGAATCAGATATCTCCAAGTCGACTCCGAGTCTCAAGGTTTTACTGACTAGTTGACTTTTCAGGAGGCGACTGTGAAGCTTTTTAATATCATGATGCACTTTTCGGCATTTCAGCTTTTTCTTTATGTGAAAAACCTGAGGGCTTAGCTATGTCTGACCCAAAGAGATTGTATGCACTGTACTTTACATTAACAATACTAGACAGACTTATTTATAGTCTGTCATTGTTATAGTATATTATTATAACACATATTTTATACAATATTCCATATGTTCAGGGCAGGAAATATGAAAGGAGAGAGTCAGTAGGTATATGGGCCTTGGGTCTTTTAATATGCATCCATATGAGAATGAGTGCAGCCTTATGAAAGATATGTCTGCATGAAAAGATCAGCTTCTCAGCTTCATCCACAGAGAAATATTAAAGCGTGATACAGCTGAAGTTCACTGTCTGTCAAGTCGTCACTTTGAGATATTCATATTGGCACGGTGCTCGCTAGTTAAATTCCTATTCTAACGCTCCAATCACCACCTCCGCCGTCATCATCCCACCAATGTCCCTCCTCAGAAATTATCCCTGTCGGCTGAGGACATGTGGCTGAGCCAGTTAGGCTAAATCCAAATCAATTCCTCTCCGATGGCAGTAGAAAAGTACCAAATCGAGTTTATGCTCGGCTAATACGATCAGCCTGTGGGTGGGGAGAGGATGACTGTGCCATCATGTCTTCCCTAATTTCATTTCGCCAAGCAGGCGGACGGGCAGGCCTGCTCAGTGGGGTTGGTGCTGGAGGGATGCCCACTGCCACCAGGCATAGCTGGATGAACTCAGCGCCAAATACCATGGCTGTCAAAGGTTTCACAGGAGAAAAGGCTGAGCCAAAACCCTGGGCTGGAGGGACGGAGACAGAAAGAAATGAGGTGAGACAGAAGAAGTTGGAAGATGGGAGAACAATGAGGCAGAATAACAGTTATAGAAAATCCTTAGTTCATTCTTTTGGTGTTATTATGAAGTTCAGTCACAAAATTCCCATCAACCTTGTGTCCAGCAGCAGCAGGCTGCAGCGTCAGGAAAGAAAGCTGGGATAAACCGACACTACCCGACTAGACCAGTAGCTGGCGCAGAAAGTCAAAAAAATGAGCAACTAAAGAGACAGATATTCTTCTCACGAGTTAGTAGAGACAAGCAAAGCAAAGAAGAGTTGAAACTGAACTTTAAGGTTCAGTGTGTAAGATTTAGGGGGCTTTAGTGGCATCTAGTGGTGAGGATTGTAAACTGCAACCAGCTGAAACTTCTCCAGGTTAGGATTCCTTCAGTGTTCATTGTTCCAGGGGGTTTTACCAGGAACCAAATTATCCGCAGAGGTCTCTTTCTCACCAAAACAAACAGACCAGGTGATTTAAACCTGTAAAAACAGTTAATGAAGCAGTTTCGCATCACAAATTAGTGTTTCTCTATGCTGTTTGGCATGTCAGAGAAGGGCTGCTCGTGCACCACATGCTAATGTGTGCTCAACCTTTTTGCTCTCTAAAAATAAACGGCTCATTAAAGGTAACAAAAACACAACATTTCTTATTTTCAGGTTAATATACACTAAAGAAAACATACTTATTATATACTATGGTAATCCATTTTTGCCATTATATCCCAGAAAGTTTTACACAGCGAACCTTTAAATTCATCAGGTGGAGACAAACACTGAATGAGCGCTAACGTTGCTCCATGACTGCTGACTGAGTACTGGGTGCTTTTTTACTCAAATGTTAGCTATATAAAATTTGAGGTGATAAAAGAGCAGGGGCCTGCGTCTGCAGGCATTTTTAGACCAAAAAGGAACTACCTCGAGAACTAGTGATGGCCAAATGAAGCCTCATGAAGCACTTACTTTATTCTATGAGCCCACTAGATGGCGCTTTTTGTTCAACAAAAGGTTGAAAGCACACTGAATTGCCATTCTTTGATCCTCTCTCTTTAAACCATGAGCGCCATCTAGTGGGCTCAGAAAATAAAGACAATGCTTCATGAGGCTTCATTTGGCCATCACTACCGAGAACTACATACCTTCAAGAGCTTTTTTCTGGTTACTTTTACACGACCAATAGGAAGTAACATTTTTAATGTTATAATTAACTTTCTAACAGACTGATGATGGTTGGGTGCTAGACTCAGCAAATATTAGAGCAAGCAGCCCATTCTGTGTATTTTTAAGTTATATAGCATTAGCTATGTTGCTAAGCAGACTATGCAAGGAGCTGCTAACCTTCCAAAACATCCACTGGTGGACTGCAGCTCCTGGTGCCACTGGTGATGACCTCCAAAAGCTGGATTGCCGGGTTTATTGTGACCTGGCAAGGATAGCATCCAATGTATCACACTACTTGCTTGTTTTTAGACCAAATCTGCTTTTGGTTGTTGTGGTCTTTTACATTTTCTGTAATCCTGTTTTAGCTCCGTGATTGTATCTCTACATTGCTTTGCTGTATGGCGGATGCCATAAGGTAGCAAGCTGAGGGAAAATGTTATTGATTATTGTTATATCTGCTTTAACAACATAATCTCACTTCAACCTCATCATGTATGTACGTTTGGTCATGAACTTTCAGCGTTGACATATGACGTGCAAGGTACCCTGGGTGCGCTGGTTGTTGGTGTTCTGGCACGCTGTGTCAACTTCAGCCTGTTACATGCATTGTCTGTTTTCAAACTACATTACACTTTTTCACAGGAAATGTACAGTTTGCATACAGTCTCTTTCAAAATAAAAGCACTACGTTTGTACAACACAGCAAATTGCCGTTTTTTCCTTCAAAAACAAACGCACGTGGTTCCGTTTAGCCAACAAAACTCACATGGTTGGGTTTACAATGTTACAGGGATTAAACACCGGCCTCCCAGGTGAAAGTCGGCGGTTGTTGGACCCATCCACCACCCCTCCAGCTCACCCCACTCAAACAACCGCCCCCCTTAACTTTCGTTGCTGTCCTGCTGCATTTCGTCCTGATGCCGCTGGACGCCGTTAAACAATTACAGCGACCGGCTGTGTACCATGCTGATGTGAAAAGACAGCTTTTTTCATCAGTGTCTGACAATGGAAGTCACTTACCACGAGCGGGTATTTAACAAGCTTTGAGTGAGCCCAGGTTGGCTTTGACATTGTATTTTGCATCTCACATACATGCTAATGTCTGCTGATGTGTTGTCTGTTCACAGGTAACAGGTTTTAAAAATGGCTGTTGTCAGTGCTGCATTGGCTCATGTGTTTGACCAATCACTGTACACTTACTTGACTCAAGGTTACTCTTGTACTTGGAGTTGACCAACTCTGAAGTTGGAGCTAAAAAAGTCCCTCAGAGTGGTGTTCTAGGAACTATGGTAAAAGCAGGGCTCTTAGAACTATGAAAAAGTTCCCCCAGTCTCAAAATGCCTTGTGTCAGCTTGTTTTGGAGGTCTTCTAGCCCTCCACCCCCACCCACAATGGCCACTGATGCCTTTAAAAGAACATTTAAACAATGCTGAAATAACACTCTGCATAGGAACCAACAAAGCATGTGATCATTCCTAATATTAAACCTAACTGACAATGACTGGCTGATATGTGATAATGATTTATAAAAGGACACCATTATCAGCAAAGAAATACAACATAAGTATAACCAAATGCTAGTCCATGGCACCACACGACTACAGGAAAAGCCTTTTAACCACTAATACTCCGATGTGGCCAGAAAGCCATCAATTAATACTCATGGAGCCCTGGCACTCTTTCATGGAGCCATAGAGCCAAGAGGCTCTCTCTCCATTTCTCTCTACAGGAACATTTTGCCTTTTAGCGTGTGGATGCCAGCATAAAGCAGATGTCAGTAAAGTGGTCCCTCGGTAGGCAAGGCTGATGAACACTAATGGAAGTGGTTACCTCACCAGGAAAATGGACCACTCAGTGATGGTGCTGGCATGGTCCATTTGTACAGAGGGAAAGCAGGTGGATTGACTTGAATCAGGGGAGCGTTGAATATTTACTCCCTTGGCCTGACCCTGTGGTGCACTTGGCAAACACAACACCCTGAAATTCTCAGTTATCAGTGTCTGTACCGACTGGAAGTTTTAAACCTGATTTAATGTTTGCTCTTTTTGTTTTTTTCTTCTTTCTTCCTCTACTTTAATGTTACCTTGAATGCTTGAAGTTGAAATCTTTGACTTTTGACATGCATGAACCAGAATTGGACATATTTCTAAAACAGCTCTACGACACATCTGGGGTTTATTTATGCGCATTTGGTTTCACACAGCACAGGTGACACCTATGGACATCTAATTTCATTGAGTCTTCTATTAGTGACCAATTGCATTTTTCAGTTGCATCAAACTCTACTACTTAATACAGATTGACGAGTCATGTGACAAAAAGTCTTGGCTCAGCAATGTTGCACAGGCCTATTTGATGCTTCTCTGAAGTTTACACTATGTAATCTAAAATGTTAGCCTGAGAGAATCTTTATCGTTCATGTATGTGAATATTAATGTTGGACCTTGTGACTCAGGACAGTGGTTTCCAAAGTCGGTGCTGCAGCACCCTGGGTTCCTTATCACACTGGTGACCAGTTATTGTAAGTTTTTGATAACACTTCACCCAAAAAAAACAAAACAACTATAACAACCAACCATGGATACGTTATGTTTTTACAAGGGATGCATAATATTGGATTTTTTGCCGATATCCGATATGCCGATATATAACAGCTTATTTGGCCAATAACCGATATCGATATATCCACTTTTTTCCCCACCTGATTTTAGTGATCATTAAGTCTCTTCTTTAGTGGAATTAACATCATATTATGCATGCATACTGTTATTGTGATGGCCCACCAGCAGATGGAGACATGAAATAGAATGAGCATGTTGGCCGATTCTGATGATTCATTTTAAAGCCCATGGGCTCTAGTTTCCCGGCGCGGCGCGGCGCAGGGTGGCGCAGGGTGGCGAACCCCACGCAGAGCTAGTTTCGAGCAGCGCAGCCCGAGGCGCGCTCTGTTTGGTAGTTTGGCAGACCGAGGTGCGCTGAGATGGGTGTGGCGGCGCAGTAGGGGGAGGTGTCGACAGATGCAGCTTGGCGCAGTGACAGTTTCGTGCCAAAAGGCTTCACCGAAGGTGCGCTAAAAGCTCGCCAGCTGAAACCAGGTCTACTGTCAACGAAGGGGGAGCGCAGCCGGTGTAAGCCGAAGTTTGGCTGACCGGCGGACAGTGTGCACACGTCACCAAAACCTCACAGGCAGGTTTCCAGAATGTCAGGCACATTAACGATGCAATAAATACCCAAAAACCACCTCAATGCAACTATCTGCAATCAGCACATAAATGAATCTCTATATCGACTGTCCCGTCACATCTGATGTCAGATCAAAGGGGATTGGCACCGTTTGGCATCGTTTGGCACGCGTAATGGAAACCCAACCTGATTTGATTAACACAGCTGCAAACTAATGAGTTCACATCCCTCTCAGCCAACCACAAACAGCCACAGCATCAGATAGGGAGTATATATTCAGCATCTGTCATCTTAGAAAAGTCAAAAGAAAAGAAACAGAGTGAGACTGCGAGAGAGAAAGAGAGAGCGCGCGCGCACGAGAGAAACGCAACATTGATTTACAATTGTGGTGACCTCCTCCCAGGCTACCTTTGCATCATCAGCCCGTGGAGGTCTGCTCGCAGTTCCGTATATTCGGACACTGCGAGCTTGGACCTCCCGGACCAAAACATCAGTTTCCTCCTGGGAGAAGTTTGGCCGTCTGACGCTGCTGCTCTCTTCTGCCATGGCGAATTGAGTAAACTCTCATTACGCCTTCGCGTGGCGCATTTAAGGACGAGGAGAGGGGCTCATTTGATTGGTGTGATGTGTGTAAAACCCACTCCACGCCTTCTCTCCTCCCTCTTTCCGACTTGTGCGGGTAGGAGGGACGGAGGTGGGAAAGAGAAGTAGCTGCGCCAGGCGCACGGTGTGCCAAACTTGCGAAATCTGCCTGGCCACACCCAGTTGGCGAAGCGCAGGTGCGCTGCGCCCCTGCCTCGCCCGGTCTGAGAAACTAGAGCCCTATATCTGCTAATATACCAATGACATACTGATATTATTGTGCATCCATAATTTTTACGTTTCATATGTATCATATCAACGCTTCTAAAGTGACATAGTATATGAACTGGCTTTGGAGGTGGAAGGGATGGTGGATCGTGTGCCACCTAGGCAAGATGCCTGCCAAGCTACAGACCACTGCAGACAACAGTTCAAGACCAAGAAAAAACAAAACCAGTTGTGATTTAGTGACCATGACCGAAAAATGAACTAAATGCAAAGGGGTGAGTGAGTGAGAGCCAAAGTAATCATAGAAACCCAAGCGGACCGTGATGATGCTCAGTAGTTTCTGCCGGATCCGACAACTATCGTCATCATTGGTCACTCAAGTCTGTCCTCCATGATGGGTTGTCTACTTGTGGGTCTTCAGATGGCTGTAGAGGCCGATCCGCTGCCCTTTACTTACTTACTTTGTGTGAGCAGGAGAACATGGTGGTTGAGTCACCTTCCTGTATAGATGTCTTCCAGGAGTGCCTACCAAGTGTAATGTGCTCCCAGTTGCTTTATAAGATGTGAAATTTCTTTAAGGACGCTTGTGTGTAACTTTGTTGAACATGGGGAGACTGGTGAACAGACAGCCACCACACGGCCCTTGACAGATGTGGGTCAGGATCCAGTGGCATGGAGTCAACAACGACTGGGGGTGCAGCTCGGCTACAGCCTTCATCCACCTTCTCAGCCATTGTGATGCTTCCTAACGTCAGCCATCATCCTCCATCTGTTCCGCCACTGAGGTCTTGGTTGGGTTGCTATTTGTCAGGGACCTCACCCTCGACCTTACCGCCATGGCTGACCCTACCAGGAGAATAGCTCCAGACAGCCTCGCTCGTGGGATCTTAGGACCACACAAGCTTCTCAGCCTCGACAAGATGGCAATCTCAACCTCTACTAGAAGGAGCAGAGCTGGCTCTTCTTTCTCCAAAAGCTAAGGTCATTTAATGTGTGTAGTGACATGCTGTATACGTTCTACCAATCAGTGGTCACAAGTGCACTCTTGTACGGTGCAGTCTGCTGGGGAGGCAGCATGACAGACAAAAACAACAAATGGCTGGACAAGCTGATTAATAGGCAGGTCAGTGCTTGGCAGGAGATTAGATTCAGCAGGGACTGTGGGGGAGTCGCACATGGAGCAAGGTGCAAGCCATCCTCTGGAACTACTCCACAACATCATGGCAGGACAGAGAAGCAGCTGCAGCGATCACCTTATTTCCTTGCATTGCAGGACTTCAAGAGGTCCTTCATCCCCACAGCCATCAGAGTCTATAACACCTCGGTCAGTGGTAGTGGCTCATGATCCGTCCCTCTCTCCCACACCCACTACTCACCTCACTGGACTCCTGCCAATTAACTGATAGTCACTTAGAGACTCGGGGATTTTTTGTGAGCTACTGGATACAAGAATTATCTATCCATCTATCTATTTATCTGTCTAATTATCTGTCTATTGAGACAGTACATTATGCGAAATGGCATCTGTGTTCAATCTCAGGTTGAGTCCCAGGGCTTATATTGACTTGTTGGGTGTTTCGAGATTTGACTTGGTGACAACCTCGGATAAGAGATCAGTTCTGATATTAAGCTTTGCCGGTGTGGGTCGGTGCAGGTTTGCAAAATTAGACTTTTGCAGGACTCTGATCACAGGTGAGATTAGCAGAATATAAATGCAGTTATTAGGAGTTAGTGTTGACCAGTCCTAGTTGAAGCTGCTGGAGGCAAAGGGGATTTGGTTCTTCTTGTATCTCGACTACATTATTCTCATCACCATCCAAGTTAAATGTATTCAACCCAAAGGGTAAAGCTTCAGTTGGAGTAATAGTATGAATGCCGGCAATGGTACAGATACAAATAAATACATATATTTGTGTGTTAGTGTGTGTGTGTGTGTGTGTGTGTAGTATTGGTGTGTTTCTGCCTTGTATTGTGCCTCAGCCTCTCCCTGCCTTTATTCTTTCTGCTGTGTGCATTTGTCTCTGTGTTCCCTTCTGCCTTTATGTCTACTGCTTTGTTTTTCCGACCCCTGAGCGTGTGTATGTGTGTGTGTTGCACAGTGGAAAGCGAGCCTAGTGGAGTGGAGCTGGCCAATGTAGTGTGGAAAGAGCTGCAGTCAATGCTGTGGAGTCAATGACCCCTGAGCCGGTGGGAAACCCTGCAGGAGAAAACTCCACAAGTACCCCAGCATCCAGTGAGCACTGCTGGAGGCTGCTGCTGCTGCTCCACACTCGCCTCATCCTGCTCAGCTCCAGCTCTGCTGCTGGGGCTCAAGGAAAACATCAGTCACCTCAGGTGAAGCATGCAGTAGGTATTCGACAACTTAATTACATGATTCACCATCATTCACCAAGGTCTGTAATATACACACTGAATATGCCTTTGATCTATTTCAAGTCCTTTCTTTTAATAACTGTAATTTCACTCAGTGATTTTATAAGAGGACGATATAACTAGCATATTAGTAAAGCTTAATATATGCAGTCTAATACTTAAAGGTTCAATTCACCCCATCATTCATCTACTCATTCACAAACACATACTCACACAAAATGCTGCCAGTCGTTATTCCTCAATGATGTGAGCAGCAAAAACTAAACTGGCGGCGAACTGAAAACCTTCAGAAAATAAGTTTACTTCGGCCGATTTTGCAAAACCAGCATTTAGTTCAGTGACAATATTTTTTACACCCACCCACAGCATAGCCCCTTTCACACGTGCACTGCCTGAAATCATCTAGACATTACATGGAGATGTTTGTGAGGACGCAAATATCTGAATCAGTTTGTAACAAAGAGAATTTCTTTACTGGTGACCGACGGCTTTTTGCCTGGTAAATGTTACACAGCTGGTTTTGGATGAATGCACTTTGCATATTTGCACATTTCAATCTAATATTTAAATGAGTATTTATTGAATATTTCAAACCTCAACTGATTGTGTTGTCTTCTGGAAAGTGCTGGAGTGTGGTAAAGAAAGACAGTGGAAATAAAAATAGGTTCCAATAATGCGGTGCATGTGTGTGTTAACAGTTAAATATGGCCCAGTCCCAATACCCCCCATTGCCCACTACCCCTTGGCCCTCGAAATGAAGCAACGAGGGGTAGGTGTTGAAATCTTTCCCTAGGAATTGGGACACCAGTCACTACGTTACCGCGTCGGTTACGTTCACGCATATGTAACTATTTTAAACAGGAAGCTGCGAGCCATCTACATTTCCAACCGGCATCTACAATGGAGTCTCCAGTTGAGTTCATCCTACTGATCGCATTTGCATTATTCATCATGCTTCATTTGATGAACGACAGACGATGAAATGTGGGGAGAAGAAACCGCCGTTTGCTACTATTGTGCTTGCTACTAAGATAACATTAGAGTAATAAGATATGTACGACAGGGGACTTCTGCTAGCTAGCTAGCTAACCAGCTAACATGACGAGGCAGCATAGTCATGCTAGCTGGCGTGTTATCGTAATGTGATAAATCCGACAATTTTGCAGAACAGGACAGATGACAGACGCCAGATAGTGCGAGCTAGCTAGCTAGCTAACAAGCAACCTGACAACGGTAATGTTAGCTAGCTGGCTAGCTTTCTGTCAACTCAAATCTAGACATCGTGAATAGCAATAAAAAAATTGTTATACCATTCTCTACACAAACACACAGTTATTTGAAAACGTTTTTACAAAAGTTACAAAATTTGCGAAATTATACGTACATGTATGAACTTTTTTCCCCGTCTTTTGGTCGGTGGTAGCCATGGCAACGTCTACCCCTCGCTGGCAAGTCAGCATCTGAAATCCCTCGCTCTGAAGGGCTAGTTTCATACCCACTACCCCTTGTTATGCCCCCTACCCCTACACGCACAAAGAAATTGGGACACCACTACCCCTCGCGGGAACGTGCAAATGTAGGGGTAGGGCCACGGGGGGGTATTGGGACGGGCCCTTTGCGTCTCTTGAGATTTGTGCAGAAAGATCGGTGTGCTACATTGTGTGCTAGTGTATTATGTAGTGTATTGTTTAAGTTGTTTGCATGAACACTTGTCTGTCCTGTCTTGTGTCCACTCCAGGGTGTGTCCAGAGGTACGGATAAACATTCTGGGAGGGACCAAGTGAAAGGAGGGGAGAGGGGAGTGTCTGTTATTGATGTACATGTGTCGTAATTGTAACTATGCTTATGTGTTTATTTGGGGGGTAAGTAGCAGTAACGTATTTATTCTATTCTATATTATTTTCTTCATGTTATTCAGGGATGACATAATATTTGGTTATATTAATAGCTGGTTAGATCCCAGTCCCTGCACTATCACCATGCCTGCTCTGCTGCTGTTAAATAAACAACTTCATGTTTGCATCCAGCCGCTGAATGGTCATCCTAACACAGCTGAATCGGACATTGATCAGACTTTATCCTGCCAGCTCCCTGGGACAAAGTACATGTGATGTCCGATTGAGCCCATGGGTGAATAGATCAGGTCATTGTTCAGAGGATTCACAGCAAGCAAGTGGGCATGTGGATGATGTTTCTATCATGCAGCTTGAAGAAAACACACATGCAAGGATGAAGAAGAAGGGTCATTTACACAAAGACAACAATGAAAATATCTAACTAGAGAGATGACGAGATTTGGAACTTCTGTCGGTAAGGGCAGGAGCTGAAATCATCAGATAAATTAAAGGAACAGCAAGAGACTCAGTTGATCAGGACCGAATTACAAACCATCTATAGGACCACGATGTAATCCGCCTCATGTCCTACTTCCTGCATGCTTCACCCAGGCGCCACCCCTCATCTTAACCAAATGCAGTATTTCCAGTAGGTGAAAACGCTTGTGTGTTATTGTGTAAAAGGAAAACTCCTCACGATGTTTGTACCTGATTCTCCGGACACTGAGGAGTTCATGTGAGGAAACGGCTCATAGGGAAAGACCGTGCTTATGGGCTTAAAATAAGCACACTTTCATTTGCAGATCTGTGGCAAGACATGATGTCCACTGTCATGCATTAATAGTCAGAGAGATGCCATACACATCCATCTCTTCACCAACACACCTTAATGTTCGCTGCATAACCAGCTCACTACTTAAAGCACTGACACTGAATCAGTACTGCAGATTCATCCAACATTAACATAATTCCTAGAGATACTGGGCTGTGGTGGCAGATGTCTCACAGCTGCATATCTTAGATAGTTCTAGGTGACACATTTTGTTAGTGATTTTCATTTGGTTTAACTGCAGGCTGACAGGGCAGCAGGGGTGGGAGGTTGGCTCAGTGGTTAGTGGTCCAGGGTTTGAAAACCACTGGCTCTGATTTCACAGTCCAAAGACATACAAGACAGGTGAAATAAAAAATCAAAACGCAGGTATGAGTGTCAATAGCCCCTTTCACACTGCCAGATTTTCAGCGAATGTTGGGCCGTTTTGCCGGCAAGCTGCAAGCGCTTAGACACACAGAGCCGGATTGGTGAGTTGATCCGAGGTGCCCAATTTTCCGCTGCATAGGGCTAAACATATTGGTGGAACCCTTTCTGGTTTAAAAAGAACGAGGCGCCCTTCCGCCACGGGAGGAGCTGTTGAAGACTTATGGGAGGAGCTGTTGATGACGCCGCACGTGCGAGCCACTGGTGGTGGATAAACAGGAAACAGCTGATAGCAGGAATTAGCGAGCAGCTAGTAGCAAGAGGGAAACACAAACCTGACAGACACTGTAAAGATGAGCAACTGGGGAGACAAGGAATTGCGCGCCCTCCTTGTCCTCGCAAACGAAGAGGCCATTAACCGTCAGATGACGGGGACGGTGAAGAACGGGCCGACTTACGAGAGAATCGCCGAAGGACTGACCAGCCGCGGCTTCCCTCCCACGTCACTGTTTACGTCACACGCTGAGCTACACGTTTTGTTACTTGCTCACGCCCCCCATTGCCCCGAAAAAGGCACATTCTGTATAAACAAAAGTAGGTAGGCGGCATTTTGCTGCACTCCCTGATTTTGTTTTTATACTGCCAATGCTGAAAAAACACTGATTGGGCTTTCCTGCAAATTTGCACAATTCCTGTTTAAAAAGGGCTTATGTGTTTCGTCTAACCCTAACCCTTGGAACAATGAAACACCCTTCTGTTCCAACCTCTGGTCCAGTGCATGCTGGGTCAGGCTCGAGGCCACTGCAACTTGATGTTTTATGTAAAATCTTGAAAAGAATGGCACCTTTCATACATGTGAAAATACGTATGCATGAATAAGTTGTATTGCAAATGGCCCAAGTTATGGTTTGTCTGACTACAGTACTTAATACAATGTCAGTTAATCCCCAGTTATGTATCATGTCTGATGCACATTCTGTGTATTTTATGTATCTTACTTGAGCATATCATTGGTTTTGCATCTACTATCCTTGTAGTGAGGGTTCATTCCAAATATCCAAAGTAAGAGCTGCACGCCAAACAGGAGAATAATCACAACCCTAACCCTGTCACTTTAAAATGATTGATATTGACAAGATGGAGAGAGCTTGCTAGTAATAACACAGCCCGATGAAATTCAGTTTCATCATTTCAATCTTGTATTTAAAGCAAATAATAATCAGGGGTGATACATTTAAACTTGAGGCAGGAGAGTAGAAGCCTGGAGAGTTGCAGGGAAGGAGCCCTATCTTGATTTGTGTATTTCCAACAAGGACAAAGAAGTCGGTATCCACATCTGAGCAGCTCACAGAGATAGTTGAACAAGTTCAATCCAAACCTGCTCTGGGGTGGAGATGGTCAAAAATGAACGAACAAAGCTTTAATCTGTCAAGTTGCCTGTTTCAACTAGTCTCATCACAAATCTTTGGTCTGAACTTGGCTTTGGTTGTTTCCCCTACCCGATGTGTCTTATTTATCTCCTAACTTCCCCACATTCCTCTGTTGTCAAGGTTAAACTGTACTGTACTTGTATTTTACCCCTTTCTGCTACACCCTAATCTGAAAAGTTAACTATACCTGACTACAGAGAAATACAGTGCAGTAAAATGAGTCTCCTGAAATAAAAGTAATTGAATAATGTATGAGTACAGCAAAGCTATAGTAAAGTACAGTTTTGGCTTCACATTTTCATCCAGTTTAAATATTTAGTCATGCATCGTTTTATACAAATTCAGTCTGACATACTGTATTTGGTATCTCCACCTGAATATCAAATAAAGCTCGATGGGTTTGAACATGAGTTAAAGAGGCAACAGACAGCATCTTTTCCTAAATATATCATGATGAAAATAATGTGTGTTGCACAGGGTAGTGTCCACAGTAAAATCAGACTATCAGCGTTTACATAGGTTACTTAGTGGCTTTGCAATCTTTGCAATAAGCTTCTGCCACCGGTGCCGAGATTTTGCAGAAAAAATCTGCTTTACGGCAGGAAACGCGTCGGTCAGCTAATCAGGGACTGGAGCTGGTCCTTATGAGGAGTTGGAGACAAGTGAAAAACGGCCTAGCAAAAGAAAAGGAGCTCCTCTGTGTGAGGAGGCAAAGAAGAGCAAAAAGGAGAGTGATAAAAGAAGAGGAAAAACAAGAGTAAACCTCAGTCAGGCGTTCAAGAGATGGAGGGAGCTCCGTGACCAAAGAGGCTTCAAAACCCATGTCCAGCTAGCTTTCTTTCTAATGGA
>NC_065516.1:35230133-35237194 GCF_006386435.1 Epinephelus moara | reverse complement strand
TGTTTGTACTGGTACTGTGCATTCTGCTATAATTATTTGCATTACTATTTGTTTTTTCTTCAGATAAATCTGATAATTGTTGCTCGGTCTCTTTACTCATTTATTTAGTAGAGTGTCCACACACCTTCTCATTCTACACATACATAGAGGTATACTGGTGGCTTTACAGCCTATATTTTATTCATTATGTCTGATCCCCACGCTCGTTTTGGTCGTTGCGACAGTGCGACGCAACACCACTGACGCTAGCTAAAAAAAACCTAATCCTATCTGTTGCCTCTTTAAAGGTGGAGTCAGAGATTCTGGAAAAAGATTGTTAATATTTGAACTCAAAACCCAAACAAATAAATCCCTCTCATCAATGCTCCTTCAGAAGCTCCACCTCCCAAAATTCATGGTACCAACAATACTAACAACTGGGCTAACTGACCAAAAGAGCAATATGGCCGACTCCAGAGGGTAAGTTAGCCTTCACAAGTAATGTTACACAGGTGAAGATGTGTAACTCCAATAAAAGGTTTGTGATAGCAATAGTGATGGCCAAATGAAGCCTCATGAAGCGTTTTCTTTATTTTCTGAGCCCACTAGATGGCGCTTTTTGTTCAACAAAAGGTTAAAATCACACCGAATTGCCATTCTTTGAGCCTCTCTCTTTAAACCATGAGCGCCATCTAGTGGGCTCAGAAAATAAAGAAAATGCTTCATGAGGCTTCATTTGGCCATCACTAGATAGCAAGCAATATATTTTAGTACCAAATTGCTAAGATATATATATATTTTTTCAGCATGCACAGACCATGAAGAAATATTTGCTGAATTTGACAGAAGGTGCATTGGATTAGAACTGCATACTTTAAAAAGATGCATCTTTAACGATGGACTTAAGGCTGTGTTGAAAATGTTAAAAGCCAATTCTGTCATCGATTTCCTAACATTCGGTATATCTCAGCACTATTCTCTATCTTTAATGAAATTCCAAAATTTCACAAGACCATCCCCAGGAATTTTACTCTTGACAAGGTGTAAATCCCTCCATCCAAGGCATGCTAACTTCCAGTGTGTGTACACATTTTAACAAAGGCCTGTGCCGTGGGACTGAATGTGTACCAGCCGTAGTGTGAATGCAGTGCGCCGTACAGAATGTGTAAGCATTTGTATCAGAGAAATTCCCATTCCTCAATAACCTGCTCACATCTTTATCTTCCTCTATTCATGGAAGGAAAAGATCTTTTTCCCTAACAGCTGTGGGACTTTGCATTGAGTTCCTTCTTTTCTCCCTCACGGCAGATCAATCCATCTGCCCTTCCTCTGTAGAACAAAGACGCCGCGTCTGACAGAGAGATAAAACAAACAGAACAAATGTGCTACCTCCGGAGCATGGCGTCACATATATTGGTAAATCTATGATAAAGTCACAAAAGGAATCCCTCTCTCTTGAAGAATCGGAGATACCCTCCCCCCTCCCTGTCTGTCGGGCTGAGCACACAAAGAGAATAAATCGTCCCCGCTCATGTGGGAGTCAAGCTTTGAAAATTCACATTTCCCTCCTGCTAACAAATGCTACTCAGAGGCTGTTTGGGGAGAAGTGTTGCAGGTAGTTCTGCAAATGCCTCTGTACTCCAAACACCAAAATATACAGAGTTTCACATGCAGTAAGTCGAGGGAACATTAGAGTGGAGATGAAACTCTGAACAATATGACTGTGGTTCATTTGATTTTCACCTTCGGCAAGGAACTGAAATCAAACTTAAAATTCACAGAGATTTGCTAGAAAAGGTACAGCTCGGCCTTAATTCAAGAATGATTCATCTCGTCTTCGTCTGTTGATCACTTGTTCGCAAGTAGGAATTGTTAAGATGAGTTTGGTAAACAGGGACTGTCAATTGTTTCGACGGCCCATAATTCCGAAGCCACAGTACTCTGAAAAATATCCCACTGGAACGAACGCTCATCATGAAAACAAACACCCATCTCTCCCAAACAGAAGCACATGGATGATTATTAAATAACGATGTGATTGGACCTTTCCACTATGTTGAATACATGACCCGCCCTACTCTTCTTCTGATTGGCTAGCTTGTTGCCTTCATTGGTTGGGTTAAGGAGTGAAAATGGTTAAAGTTTGGGTAAAAATATCAGGGTAAGCCACTCAGAGGCAGAGTAGGGCGGGTCACACCTTTGTAGGAGGGTCCAGTAATTAGCCATGTGCATCTGTTAAGAGAGTGTGTAGCCTATTTTCAGAGAAAAGGCCCTTTGGAGCAATATGTGTTTGTTTTCGGGATAAAGGGCTATCTTACAAATGGGCTTTCAGTCCAATGGGAAATATTCAGACTATGGAGGCTTCGAAATGGGACGCTGGGACAATGACAAAACATGTTTTTTTGAAGTTTGATTGGATAACTAAAAGAGTGAACACCCTTAATCATTGGAGGAAGCAGTGGGAGTGGGATGGGGAGACTTGTAAATGGATGAAGCACAAGAAAGTCTTCCTGATTGAACTTACTCTGAGCTCCATGAGATATTTTGAGGACAGTAGTGCATGGATGTTTAGGAAGTCATATTTTGGCAATAGCACCCAACAGGTACACTGATGAGAGGATAGGCGCACAACGCAAAACCACCAACAGCTATCTAACACACAAAGGGAAATAGGACAAGTTCAAGTGTTGCTTCACCCCTGACAGTTCTTCTGATGGTGAGTCATACTGTTTGGTTATTTTTACCGATGCTTCGTGCTGCAGAACATTTGATGTGGCTTTTCGATGTGCTATGGATCATGATATAGGTGTCTAGGTGTCTTCTGGACATGACCGTTGGATTAGGCTAGTTATGTTAGCTGGGACATGATAATGTGAACGTAATGTTACAAGCCTCTAGAATCATTGTTGGAGACAGTAATAGAGACAATATTTGACAATATTTGGCTTGGAGCTTGAAGTTTTTTTGTGCGCAACGTGACATTCAATTTAATGTAAGGTATTCACCAGCCAATACGCTGACTTTCACTTTCACTTTGGCCACTGTCATCTGACACCATGGGAACAGGTCTTACCACATATTTGGTCTTGTGGGCTCAAAGAGCAGAGGCAGTTGGGTTATCTCATCAAAACTCTCCATCTCCATTGTATCAACACTTAGTCTAAATAACATTGTTGTACTCAGCGTTACGATTAAAAAAAACATTCTTGTGTCATCACTAATTAGCTCGCTGAAAGATGGTTGTGCCCCGCTGGCAAAAGTGTGAAATCCTATCTGGTTTTCAAGCAAATCCATGTGACTGTAGTTTGATTGCCGTGTCATATCTTGCCCCAGGTAAAAATCATTAACCATAATCATATTGTTCTCCACTTCTGAGGTTCTTATGAAATTGACAGAACCAGTCACACACTAGTGATGGCCAAATGAAGCCTCATGAAGCATTTTCTTTATTTTCTGAGCCCACTAGATGGCGCTCATGGTTTAAAGAGAGAGTCTCAAAGAATGGCGATTCGGTATGCTTTCAACCTTTTGTTGAAGAAAAAGCGCCATCTAGTGGGCTCAGAAAATAAAGAAAATGCTTCATGAGGCTTCATTTGGCCATCACTATCACACACAATAAAATATTCCTCAGGTACCCCAAAGACCTGGGTACACCAGAAAGTGGTACAGTGAAATTAATCCACAGATCAAGGCTAGTTTGTGAACTGCTATAGCTGGCATCAATATTATTAAATTGCTGGCAGAGTGTATTGACAGAGGAGAGGCATTCACCTGACAAACTGCGGCTGTTTTCAGGAGCGGAGGAGAGGATTTTACTCCACTTCTCGCGGTCGGAGATGCTGGGTGCCCAGTAGCTGTGAAGGCTGCCCTCACATTTATGGCCAGTGACCGACATGATCTCCCTGCTCTCCAGGACAGCTTGGGAGAGCTGTGTGGACTAACGTTAACTGATTTTGATGCTCCTCAGTCTAATGCCGTTGCTATGGCGTCCCTAGCAACGGAGCAACGGAGCAGCAGAGCAGCGGTGATACCTCAAGAAATAAACACCACAGAATTTTGTTGATTGACGAATCAGTCAATCGACTTTCGAGTTTGATTTGAACTTTGACCAAAATTTTTGCCGTTGGCCAATAGTAAAGTGTTTTGGCATAGTTGACCTTAGAGGAAAAGGAGAGATGGAGAGTGTTATTACATTTACTCCTCTGTCAGGGTAAAAACTTTTCCACAAAAGAGGGATGGTTTGCTGACAGAAGAGAGGAGTGGATGGTAAAAATACATTTTTTGAATAAACTATTTGAACTTATTATCCCTTTAGCAACTGAGCGGAGCAAGTTTGCTGTCTATCCATTAGTAAGCTGTGCACTAAATAAAAGCTAAATAGCACGCAGGCGGCCAAAGAGATTTTCAAGGCCAGAAAAGTGTGATGGTAATTGCACCACCAAGAAAATAGCCTTACTGCTCTTAAGTGGCCATTGTGTTCGAAGCATTCATTGAGTCAGCATACATGGTTACTGAAATGAAAATTAGACAGATTTAATACAGTAAACTGTTCTGCTGTATGGTTCAGAGCGTTGGTGAGAGGTCAAAACAGACATGAGGAGAATGGAAGTGTTTCACAATGGATGCCTCAGACAAATATCTGCAGATCAGACCTTACGGCCAAACAAAATCTCTAACCTTCAACTGTACAAGAAAACAGGTAGCCGGAGCATCACCAAGGAAATCACACACAGGCTAGGCCATGTGCTAGGAGTGGAATAAGGCCGGATTACAAAAGTCACCATAAGATGGACACCACCAGGCAAAAGAAAACCAGGAAGACCCAAAACCACCTGGTGTAAAAGTGTGACACTGGAGCTGGAAGAGATGAACTCAAGGGGAGGAGCGCAACATGCTGCCAAGGATCAAATGCAATTGAAAAGCTCACTGAGGTCTTATGTCCCACAGGGGATAAAGAGTAGTGATGGCCAAATGAAGCCTCATGAAGCATTTTCTTTATTTTCTGAGCCCACTAGATGGCGCTGATGGTTTAAAGAGAGAGGCTCAAAGAATGGCAATTTAGTGTGCTTTCAACCTTTTGTTGAACATAAAGCGCCATCTAGTGGGCTCATAGAATAAAGTAAGTGTTTCATGAGGCTTCATTTGGCCATCACTAGTTAAAAGCACACTGAATTGCCATTCTTTGAGACTCTCTCTTTAAACCATGAGCGCCATCTAGTGGGCTCAGAAAATAAAGAAAATGCTTCATGAGGCTTCATTCGGCCATCACTAGTCGTAGGCACAAAGCCACAGGCCAAGTGCCGAACATAATCACAGCCGTGTTTTTTATTTTTATTTTTATCAAAGCTTGCACTTTAAATAAGCCAAACAATATTAGTCACCATCACCTACTCCAACTGACTGCACTGCTGCATGGTTCTTCATGCCCTGTCTGTTGTTTGCTATTGTTTCACCTGTACGTTTATGTGGCTTTTAAGTGCTTCATGAGGCTTCATTTGGCCATCACTAATGAAGAGGACTAAGTAAGTACATAATTCAAAACATGAGTTTTATGATGGACATAGGATGGACATGTTTTGTACACAGGAATTTAGGAAATAGTAATTGAATATAGAAACTCGTCCAAAAAGAGTCCCATGGCCAACAGATGGGCTGCCAAGAGGATTGTCTTTGGTTCTCTACGTATTTTAGAGCTCATGTAAAATGTTGAAGGTATTCATGAATTCAAAACTGACTTTCATTGTCCTACAGAGCTCAGACTGTACTCTGTTCTGAACTACATCTCAAAGATCAGAGACTCTAGAATAAAATTATTACCCTTCAAAGTTACTCTTCTTCATGTTGATGAACTGAACTTGCCATCTGATGTCCAATCAAAAAAAAGAGTCAAAAACAATTTTGTTCTCATTTCTAATGAGAAGAAGAACTCCCGGTGCCTGGATTTAGCGGCAGGTCAGAGTTGATGTGCTTCATGTGGGACGATTAAGGCAGCTGAGAGAGTTAATTGAGTTTTTCTGCCTGTTGACTTGTTTCAACGCCTCCTAAAAAGTGATGCAAATCCTGCGGTAGTTGGCGGAGCTGGAATGAAGAAGACGCTAGTTAATTGTGAAGCTGTCTAATTTGCAGATGCCCTGCTGGTGAAGGCCTCCCAGACTCACTTTCTCTCCTGTCAAACACCCAAACTGGTAATTATGGAGTAATTACACACACGCACACACACATTTACACACACAACACAGGAACATGGTGAGTCTTAGAGCAGCAGATACACACTTCTCTGGAAAACTTTGTTACTTGAATACATCCAGGAGAAGCTAAGGAGGTGGTTCAGATGTATTAAAATATATTTGTTGAATATGTCTTTAGAAACTAAATTAAGTAAATGAGCGAACTTAAATGTGTTGATGACGTGTCTTTTGTTTAGAGGATAATTGTTGTCAGTTGTTGTGAGTCAAGTCAATTTTATTTATGTAGCCCAGGATCACAAATCACAGGTTTGTCTCATAGGGCTTTACAAACTATACAACCTGGGACAACCTCTGTCCTTTGACCGTCGCTTCAATAGTGAACATCAGATTTTGTTGTCCAGCAGAGTTTCAGTCACTGTGATGTGAAACTGATATAATGTTAAAGAACAACCAACATCTCCATCACAGTTCTGTCATTCCATCTCACGTAGGACTCTTTCCTCCATGTGCACTGCTATCTCCTTTATGAGTTGTCACAAATGAAGCGACGTTTTGTGACTGAATTAAAGTTTCTTCTTTTGCAGTCAAACATGGGTTTGATTTGCCTTTCTAACAATCCTACGAGCAGCTCTCAGAGAGTTTTCTTGGTCTTCCAGACCTCAGCTTGACCTCCACAGTTCCTGTTAACTGCCATTTCTTACTGACATGACCAACTGAGGAAACAGCTCCCTGAAAACACTTTACTATCTTCTTATAGTCTTCATCAGGTCTTTTAGTTTTCAGAGTGCTAGGCAGCTGTTTAGAGGATCCCATGGCTGCTAATTGTTGGGACAAGGTTTCAGGAGTCAGAGTCTTTATAAAGCTTTGAAATGAGCATCACCTGGCCTTTGCTAA
>NC_065516.1:35222873-35230066 GCF_006386435.1 Epinephelus moara | reverse complement strand
ATAACTTCCGCTTATATAGATTTTCCACCATTTTGAATGTTTTGAAAAACACTTCAAATGGATCTCTTCCTAGGAAGTTTGATCGATCTGCATGAAACGGGGTGAACATAATCTAGGGAGCAATATCTAAAGTTCCCTCTTGGCAAAAGTTGGGAAACTTACTAAAACTGAGCTTCTATAGGCAATGAATATTGCGGAGGGCGTGGCTCATCACATAAAGGTGTATAACATCTCAAGGGTTTCACCCATCACCACGCAACTTTGTAGGCATATGACCACACATAATCTGAGGGGACCCCTCCATTATTGACCCCATCAAACAGAGGATTGAATGCCAAGGATTGGCATAGGTAGAAGGTGACAAAGCTACCAATGGGTATGGACTAGTCTTGCTTAAACTGCTGAAAATCTCATTTCACCTTTAACTTCATGCCTTTTGGAGATCAGTTCGTCTTCTACATAACTATTCACAGTAAACAAAAGTTTGGCCAGGGGTGCCCAAACCTTTGCATGCCACTGTATGTAGCTCATTAGTAGTGCAGGCAATTGCACAACAGTTCTTTTCTTCTTTAAGGAGCATTTCTAGGTTGTTTTTTAAGTCAATGCACAAGTTGGCAACTTCTGTGTATGGTTCGGTATCTTACACTGACCCTCAAGAATAGCTGCTGATGTCTGGGGCCTGTTTTCTGTAATGACATATTCTGTCATAACCACAGTAACAACAAAGCTGAGACACAATTCTGACAAAAGTAGATCAGTTTAAACAAATAACAAAAAAAGATCTAATTGCACCGGCTCATGAGCAAAATACACGAGAACTTTCACACCTCCTCCCCTCACTGCGAGAAATGACTTGTTTTCCTGACAGTATTTTGAACCTTGACTAATTAAAGTGAGTGCAGCTGTCGACTTTAAACAGATCAACTTTTCTTGTTTTTGTTTTTTTTAACAAGCTGTTTCCTCGTCATCACTAGCTGTTTTTCTCACTGACTCAACCTCAGTGTGACTGTCACAGTTCAGCTGACACTCAGAGACGTGCATTGATTGGCTGTATTTGACTTATGACATGGACATGTTTGAGCAAGACACAGCAAGAAACAGACCACAGTCCATCCAGGCTGCTCTCAGTCAGATACAAAACTTTCAGATGCTTAATTGAAATCAGATACGTCTATTAAATGACAACATGATAGCATAACTATTGTTACGGTTACATCCAGTGTCCAGACTACTCCGATACACCTTAACCGGAGACCTTTGAAAACGCTGCTGACTGATGCTTGCTCTGAATAGGCAGAAACAGAGACTTTTGAAATTGAGGCAGACACAGCAGGTTCGCTACCCAGTTGGGTCTCTGTCACATCAAAACATTATAGCTTTCCCTCTTGTGCGGTCAGATGAGTAGCGCCAGATTATAATGTGGCTGGATGGTACCTTTCGCTACTGCTAACAACCTAAAGAGTTGGGAAATCTCTAGAGGGCAGGCGGGAAGGGTGGATGGGATCAACACCCCTGGACTTGCACCTGCATGGCCGCTGTTTGTGTCCAATGCTGAGCCAAAGCATGATGTTTTTTCAACACCTAATCATCTGCTTTTCTTGACATCCTGGTACTGGTTGCGACATCCTGGAACATCAACAGCAAAAGCAGAGGGATACTTAGCTTGTAATATTCATTCATTCATTTTCAGTAACTGCTTATCCTGTTGGGGGTCGCGGGGAGTGGGGTTGGGGGATTTAGGGTTAGGATGGGGGCTGGAGCCTGTTCCAGCTGACATTGAGTGTGAGACGAGGTACACCTTGGATATGTTGCTAAGCTTTTGAATCAATTAAGAGTCACCACTTAACCTTAGCCTGCATGTCTTTGGACTGTGGGAGCGCGCCAGAGTACCACCCTGCTAACACATGTAAGCTTCACACAGATGGGCTCCCCCACCCCTGCTCTGAGGTGGCAATGCCACTGCACCACCGTGCTCTAGCACATACTATGGGCCCGTCCTAATACCCCCCCTTAGCCCTACCCCGTGGCCCTACCACTACATTTGCACGTTCCCGCGAGGGGTAGTGGTGTCCCAATTCCTTTTTGCGTGTAGGGGTAGGGGGCGTAACGAGGGGTAGTGGGTATGAAACTAGCCCTTCGGAGCGAGGGATTTCAGATGCTGACTTGCCAGCGAGGGGTCGCCATGGCTACCACCGAGCAAGAGACGGGGAAAAAAGTTCATACATAGCTAACGTTACCGTCGTCAGGTTACTTGTTAGCTAGCTAGCTAGTCATCTGCCCTGTTCTGCAAAATTGTCGGACTTTACACATTATGATAACACGCCAGCTAGTATAACTATGCTGCCTCGTAATGTTAGCTGGTTAGCTAGTTAGCAGAAGTCCCCTGTCGTCTGTCGTTCATCAAACGAAGCATGATGAATAATGCAAACATGATCGGTAGGATGAACTCAACTGGAGACTTCATTGCAGATGCCGGTTGGAAATGCAGATGGCTCGCAGCTTCCTGTTTAAAATAGTTAAGTATGCGTGAACGTAACCGACACGGTGACGTAGTGAGTGGTGTCCCAATTCCTAGGGAAAGAGTTCTACCCTTACCCCTCGTTGCTTCATTTCGAGGGCCAAGGGGTAGTGGGCAAGGGGGGGGGGGGGGTATTGGGATTGGGCCTATGTAGACATTAAAGTCCCTGACAAAGCAGCAATATGTGCCGACTTGGGATGAGAACCTGTTGGGATTATCTTGAGTAACTTTGTCATGATTTCTGGATAGAGACATCACTGTTGAGTTTTCCTAATGTCTTTTTTTTGGCACTTTGAACACCACAAACTGATATCTCCAACACTCGGCAGCTCATACCAAAACAATCTAGACTGATAAATAGCACTACAGGTAAGAGGAAGAATATGTATTCCTGATTTTGAAGTGAACTGTCCCTTTAACACATACGCTTTATTAATGGATAGAGTTGTTAGGTTGTCATGGAATTGTAGATGTTCAAATTTACCTTTTATTTCTGAGCACTTTGAACATGTCTCAGCCATGTTGGATTGAAAAGTTGAGGTCATTCTTGGCTCAGTGTGCAAAATGATTGAAAGCTCCGCAGGTACTGAATGAACTCTGTAGTTTGGATGTTAGTTGATGGTTTTGTAAACCTGAACAGATTAACATTCTGATTATCCCACTAAATAACCTGTTAGCTGCTCTTTCATCTGCTCAAATGTGACTCGTTGAAAGTCTTCAGCCAGCAGCTGATACTTTACGGAATTAATCAGGTATCGGAAGTATAGGAAAATATGATTTCTTTCTTATAGTTAGTTCATTTGATCAAACTCCCTGCCTTCTTCTTGTCTTTGTAAACAGTATTATCATGTTTTGGCAGCCCACCACGGAGCTCAGCGTCCACCTCCAGTCTGTCTGCGAGCTGCCTTGTTATCCCATGTGCTATCATCATCAGAGCCCAGCTTCCCATTCAGCTCAATTCATCTGAGCCTCCAGCTGCTCCCTCCACGACCGTACATAATATTTACTCGGCCTGGCCCCGGTCCAGCTGCTGAATGCAAATGATAGATGTTGTGCTCTGTTGAGGGAAATATCATCCACGTTTTGCTCAACACAAGGAAGTGGCATGCCAAGCTTGCTTTCAAGGTCAGAGCCTGGTGCCGTAGAGAGCCTCTCGCCCATCTGGAGAGGGAAAAGCATAGTGTCCTTCACACAGAGCTGGCTGGCTTCTCCACGCTGCAGCTCTGCTCGGTGTGTGACGCATGATACACCCATCTGATCAACAGGTGGCAACTACGTATATTTACTCAAACGCTGAACTCTCAAGTTTGAGGTTCTGGTACACTCCTTTTAAAAATATTAAATTTATTGTTTCTCTGTCATATCACAAATCAAGAAAAAAATCAAAACATCACAAGATCCATCGACTCGTCAATAATGCCCACCCATGTAGAAACTAGTGATGGCCAAATGAAGCCTCATGAAGCACTTACTTTATTTTCTGAGCCCACTAGATGGCGCTTTTTCTTCAACAAAAGGTTGAAAGCACACCGAATCGCCATTCGTTGAGCCTCTCTCTTTAAACCATGAGCGCCATCTAGTGGGCACAGAAAATAAAGAAAATGCTTCATTTGGCCATCACTAGTAGAAACCACCCCAGTCACCAGAGGACAATGTTAAAAAATTACATTTGCACCCTTTATATGTATCATATCAACATTTGTAAAGCGACGCAGTACATGAGGTGACTTTCTCATGAGGAGGTGGAGGGGATGGTGGATGGCGTGACACATGGGAGAGACTACTGCCAAGCTGCAGACCACTGTTCAAGACCAACAAACAACAAAACCACTTATGATTTAGTGAGTTATGGCTGTGTTTCCAGCGCGGATAACGGCAAGACAAGAAGCTGTTTTCTTTACTGAGACATCGCTGTGTTTCCTACCAAAAATGGATATTTTAAGCCACAACATAATCTTTTTCTAACTAAGCAGACTGTACTCATAAACTAAATGTCAGGATGTTCTGTCCTCTGCTGCTTCGTTTGGGACTTTTCTTTTTATTAACCAGTCTTTGGCAGTGTTGGGCAGTAACGCGTTACAGTAACGCCGTTAGTTTTGGCAGTAACTAATACTCTAACACCTTAGTTTTTAAATTCAGTAACTCAGTTACCGTCACCAAGCGTTATTTTTGGCCAGGTTTTAAAACGGCGCGCAGCATGCAGTATTCCTTCACAAACTGAAGTTCCCTTTCACTAAAACATTTTAGCCCTAAACAATAAAAGATAGTCAAGTCAGATAGAGGTATATGAACAATTCTTACCAGAGCATCTTAATGAAACACGTCTCTCACCATCTCTGAAGTCACTGTCGACCTGCTGGCCTCACCACAGTGCTGTAACGTTACATTAAGCGGTAGCGCTTCTGTAGATTTTTAGTCCCAGTAACGTTATATCCAGTGACGTGATATCCATTGTTATCCCGAGGAAGCTTTTGTTGTGGACAGACAATGTCTGCGGTGGGCGACAGACTCGACATCATCATGTAGCTCTTCAAATGTTCTCTTTAGCTCATTTTCCATATTTGTATCCAAGTACCGTAGTTGTAAAACGTTTAGCTGCCTGACAGCGAGTGACTCCACTGTAGAAGACAGTTGCATGTTTCCTCTACCGTTCAATTGTTTTGTCAAGTTGTAGTCTAACAGTCCCTTGGTTAAACTCCACCTGCTGTTGCCTAGGCGATGTAGCTACGAGCCAATACAGTTAGGAAATATTTTGGGCTGCAGTTTCCCAAAAATGATCCTTCTTAGCAACGACGTCTTCTTTGTGGCTTAGAAAAACTACACTGGAAAAAAGAAAAGCACCTAGCGCCCTCTAGCGTCCCCACTCAGTCATCTACAGCCAGGACGTACTCAGAGATGACACTGGTGCACGTGCATCAAGGTTATGGTATGATGGCGAGCCAAGACGAGAGTCCTAAGTCGAGTTTTTTTTCCGGGGGGAAGTAACTAAAAAGTTACCTTTTGGTTTAAGTAACTGAGGTACTAACTGAGTTAACTTTTTAATGAAGTAACTAGTAACGGTAACTAGTTACTATTTTTCACTGGTCTTTGGTGAGTGCCCCAACGTTTTGGAAATGAAACACTCAATATTTGGAGTGCCCCTTTAAAACGTTTATTTTTGCAATGGTGATATCACTTTTTTTTCAATAAGATTACATTTAAATATTTATTCTATTGATGTCATCGTCTAAATTACATATAGGTGGTGCAACAGGTTTATCCCTATAGCTCAGCTGTGGAATCATTCGCACCCCGCCTCCATCCTGACACAGGCAGTTGGCAAACCCAGCTGTGTGTAAAATGTGGTGACCAACCACAGCTGCATGGATTTAAAACCTCTGGGTGGTGGACGGATGTACATGCAAAGGTGGGAAGCAGAATATTGTGAACACAGATGGATGGATTGGTGAGCAACAAATCCACCGTATGGATTTGAGAAAGAAAGTTTTGTTTCTAAACGCCACCATCTTGGATGAGTGGGTTAAATGGGTTTTTTCTGTAGTGATGGGGATTAGAAAGTTATCTGGCAAAAAAAAGTTATCTTACATGAGGTATTAAGGAGTAATACCTCCCTCCGGCTGGGCATGAAGAGTAAGACGAAGGAGAAGAGGAGGAAGAATGAATGTGCTTCCAGCCCTGTGGGCTTGAACCTTTACCTGTAAGAGAAATTAAATCCTTTTAAGTAAATTGAATGTCTGTATTTCACACTGCATTAAATTCTGATATTGATATTGAGGAAGTGTTATAAAAAGGCAGTTTTTATAATCTGATTCAGATGGTTTCGTAGGCGGTGTGTAGGTTTTAATGAATGTATTTTAATGTGATTCACTCCAAGGGAACGTTACCTTTTGACCACAAGTTTGCACTGGCATAATCAAAAGCTTCTTTGTGTGTGTTTTGTGTACATCCAACTATGTGAGGAATGTGTAAGGGCTGCTTATGACTCCAAAGAAATTAGAAACATGGTCTCACACTCATGCAGGCAGGAAAACAAAATCCATCATTATTACAGTTACAGTTACTCACCTTGTTCAATACTTTAGAAGAATTGTCACTTATATTTATTAATACCACCATCAGCATGCAAAGACTGCTGTTTGTCATTTTTGTTGTTCTGCTATAAACTTTCACTGTAATAGGCTGGTAGATACAGTATTCCCTGCTGATACTGTGACCACATGTTCCCTAGAATTAAACCAAAATCAAGCAGTATTAGAGTCAGTCATTGAAAACTGTTAATTGTAGTTCTCCAACAAATCAGTATAAAATTGTCCATATTGTCTTCAATGGCTAAAGACATTAATCCAAGAAATAAAATAACATTAAATAATAAGGTTCTGTTAAATTATAATCATTTCACCATTTCTGACATTCATGTCTTTCTGCTCCAAAATACTGCACTGTATGACATCATCATGACATCATCATGACATCTTACTATATAATGATGAAAACTCTGTGTGTGTCTGTTCCACGTGTTTCTCCTCACTGACTTGGTCAATCCATGTGAAATTTGGCACAGTGGTAGAGGGTCATGGGAGGATGCCAATGAAGCAATATTACATCAATTGGCCAAAGGGGGGCGCTATAGCAACCCATTGAAATGTCAAACTTTGAATGGGCATATCTCATGCCC
>NC_065516.1:35220179-35222752 GCF_006386435.1 Epinephelus moara | reverse complement strand
TCATGGTATGGTATGCTGTACATAATCACGGAAACTGTCAGTGTGTCATTCTGTCAGTCAGTCATTCTGTCTGTCCCACGTTTTTCTACTCACTGACGTGGTCAATCTATGTGAAACTGCACATAGGCATTGAGGACTGGCATAGGTAGAAGGTGACAGAGCTACCAATGGCTATGGACTAGTCATTTAAGACTTTGAAGAGGACAAAGTCAGTGCTGTTAAGTTTTGATTTTCTTTTAGAACATTTTTCCCTTAAAACCATCTGTCAACGACACATCATCAGTCCGTACTTATCACACATCGACGTTTGGTCATGGACTTTCCACGTCCACATATGACGTCCAAGGTACCCTGGGTGTGTTGGTTGTTGACGTTCTGGGACGCCGTGTCAACTTCAGCCTGTTACATGCATTGTCTGTTTTCAAAATACACTTCTGTTTTCACAGGAAATGTACAGTTTTGCATACAGTCTCTTTCAAAATAAAAGCACTACATCAGTACAACACCGCAAATTGATGATTTGTTCCTTCAACCGCACATGGTAATGTTTTGCCAACACAGACATGTGGTTGGGTTTAGAAAAAAGAACAGGGTTTTGCTTCATCATCTCATGGAAAGTGAACACTAGCCTCCCGGGTGGCAGTCAGAGGATGTTGGACCCATCCACTGACTGCCACCCACCGTACTTGGATTTTCGCCTCCTTAACAGCAAAAGTTAATTTTTTTTTTTAATTTAAAAAAAAAAAAAAAAAACTTTTGTTGTTGTCCCGCTGTGTTTCCTCCTGACGCAGCATTAAATAATAATGGCGCCCAGCTGCGTGTCATGTTGACGTGAAAAGGACAGCTTTTTTCGTCTGTGTCTCACACTAACAGTCAGTGACCAAACACTGGTTTTCGATGATTTCAGAGGGACACAAGAACGTCCCGAACACAGCAAAATAATTAGAAAATAGGAACATATTAGGGCAGAGGACAGAGTCTCTGCTCGATAAATATGCCACCACACTTGAGAGTGGGTCATAAGTGATGACTGAGAGGAATTACATCCGTATGAGTCTGTACATTGTTTTTCAGGAAAATTCTGCACAGTATATCTTTAACATTGGCATTGCTTCACAAAAGGTTTTTACTGTTTTAGAGTCATATATTCTTAATTTGGCTGAGATATGGCAGATTACACCTGGCCAATTACAGCATGCTGTCTTCCACATCCTGTGTGACACACTGAGGAGATCTAGTGTTCACAGGCTCACAGTCACCTTTTACAATAATGTTATTTGCTACTGTCATGTGATTGCTTGAGAAATAATAAGCTTACTTTTCTAAGCTTACCACAGGGATAACTGGCTTGTGGCGGCTAAGTGTTCAAAGCAATGTCGCTTGTTGATCCTTCGATGTCGACTCTTCCTGTCATTGTGGATCAGATTTCACCATGTGTTGGATTGTTCAGCCACTAATAGGGAACATGACAGGTTTGTTTTACCCTACTGATGATGTGTTGTGTCTCAGTCTTCTGACTAAAGTGGATGTTAGTTCAGTCAGAGTTTTTGTTTTGTTTTCGAAGCATATTGAGTCTACAGCTGTCGCCATCTTTGTTGTTTGGTTACCATGGTGATGTTGTCCTCATCCATAGTGAGGTTTGAGCAAAAGTCACTGTTTACTTGTTCACACACACACACACACACACACAGTATCCATGTGACTGTGCTCTGCAGTGATACAACAGACTGCTCATTGGCATTTCAGTGAGCCCAGAACGTAACGTAGTGTATCGTACATCCGTAATGTACTTACATCACTTGTATATACTTATTTTCACCCAATACAATTTTATTTCTAAACCTAACCAAGTAGTTTTGTTGCCTGAACCTAACTGAGACCATTTCACAACATAAACTATGTGTTAGAACGTGTTTCAGGAGACAGCTGTGCCTCACGCACAGAAAGGTGCATCTCACAGAATGTCCGTATCACATGCCAAGAGGCATGAGAAAGCATCAGTACTTGACAACCTGGAAGTGTCGGTATTTGGGATGAGAATGTGTTGGCTCACCTAGCATTAGCTTTAGCGTTAGCATAGCTATCTGATCTCTACACTGCAGAGCAGCTGATTGTCAGAAGCCAGATTCACCAAAACAACTCAATTCAATTTTATTTTATTTACAAAGCCCAATATCACAAATCACAATTTGCCTCAGATGGCTGTACAGCATATGAAATCTGTCAGTCCCGGGACCCTTACAGCGCATAAAGAAAAACTCCCCAAAACTTCCCCTTTGATGGGGAAAAAATGGCAGGAACTAGTGATGGCCAAATGAAGCCTCATGAAGTGTTTTCTTTATTTTCTGAGCCCACTAGATGGCGCTTTTTGTTCAACAAAAGGTTAAAAGCACACTGAATTGCCATTCTTTGACCCTCTCTCTTTAAACCATGAGTGCCATCTAGTGGGCTCAGAAAATAAAGAAAATGCTTCATGAGGCTTCATTTGGCCATCACTAGTAGGAACCTTAGAAATACCAACTGAAGAGGGATCCCTCTCCCAGGACAGAAAGACCTGCAATAGATGTTGGCTG
>NC_065516.1:35131336-35219679 GCF_006386435.1 Epinephelus moara | reverse complement strand
TCATGAAAAAAAGTCATAGTATAGTATGTCATCGTAAATCCTGAAAAAAATGTCATAGTATAGTATGTCGGCCAAGTTCGTGAAAAAAAGTCATAGTATAGCATGTCGGCCAAGTTCGTGAAAAAAAGTCATAGTATAGTATGTCGTCGTAAATTATTAAAAAAAAGTCATAGTATAGTATGTCGGCCAAGTTCGTGAAAAAAAGTCATAGTATAGTATGTCGGCCAAGTTCGTGAAAAAAAGTCATAGTATAGTATGTCGTCGTAAATTATGAAAAAAAAGTCATAGTATAGTATGTCGTGAAAAAGGAGAAAAAAGTTGTAGTATAATATCTTGTCTAAAATCATGAACAAAACATTCATTTAGTTTTAATTTCAATTTTTTATTTTGTATACTTTATTAATCCCCCAGGTGAAGTTGAATGTCTTCACTTTGTTGTGATACACATATACACACAGGCCCAAAATACACACACATACACAAACAGGACCTACACATGCATTCAATGGAGAGATGTGAGGGTGAGGGGGCTGCCACAGACAGGCACTCTGAACACATGGGGGATCGGTGCTTTGCTCACGGGCAGTTCGACAGTGCCCAGGAGATGAGCTGGCACCTCTTCGGCTCCAGTCCATGCTCCATATTTGGTCCAGACGGGGACTTGAACCTGAGAGCCTCTGAATTTTTTCACTCTCTTGTCACACACATAAACACACAGACCCAAAATACACACACATGCACAAACAAATAAGACCTGAAATGGAGTGATGTCAGGTTGAGGGGCTGCCCTGGACAGATGTCTTGAGTGGCTGGGGTTCGGTGCTTTGCTCAGTGGCACCTCGACAGCGCCCAGGAGGTGAGCTGGCACCTCTCCAGCTTCCAGTCCATGCTCCATATTTGGTCCAGACGGGGACTTGAACCTGAGAGCCTCTGGTTTCCAACCCATTCCCTATGAACTGAGGCACTGCTGCATAATGTATGGAGTCCAGAATCATTAAAAACATCATAGTATAGTATGTTGTCCGAAACCATGAAAAAAGTCATAGTCAAAAGTCAAAAGTCAGACTCTAGTGTGCACATGAAAAGAAAAGGTTGCCAACAAATGTTTCAATCAGGAGAGACAGAAGTAGTAAAGGTAATATTTAATACAGAATATGAGTATTAAGTCTTTGACACTTGGACACCAGAGGGAGATATTTTGTGACTGAGGGACATCTGAGCAGCAGCAGGATAGATCCCCCATGGAGTCCCAATACTGGTGGTAGTGACGGCCAAATGAAGCCTCGTGAAGCATTTTCTTTATTTTATGAGCCCACTAGATGGCGCTTTTTGTTCAACACAAGGTTGAAAGCACACTGAATTGCCATTCTTTGAGCCTCTCTCTTTCAACCATGAGCGCCATCTAGTGGGCTCAGAAAATAAAGAAAATGCTTCTCAAGGCTTCATTTGGCCATCACTAACTGGTGGTGGTGGCTGATGACTCTGAGGCTGATGAGGCTGATGAATCTGTAAGGACTGGGTGGTGATGGGGAGGTGGATGGTGTGCACGACAGCAGCAAGAAAGACCTAAAGCAGGGAAAGAACTGTATTTAAAATGAGGAGCAGTAAGATGATAGGCTGACAGAGAAGGTGTGTCTCTGTGCTATTGGTTGATTGTGAATCAGCTGATGTCTCAATTGACGTACCCAGATAATGACACCTAGAGACAGTGAGTGAGCATACACGCAGGGAGTGAATGACAGAGAAAGAAACTGACAGTCTGAGCATGAAAAGTATTGTCTTCCTGACTGAACTTTCGCTTGAGCTTTATTTGTCATCACAATTTTCGTGGATGAAATTAAAACTGCTGCTGCTGGCAGCCCACAGAGGACATCCACTAAAACATAGTATTTACTTGTAGAAATATATGTACAATATATCCAGATAGCCAAGTAATTACTGACAATTTTAGTGGGTCTCCGATCAGTCTGTGAACACAGCCTGTGCTGTCTATTGAAGCTGCTGTTGAAAGTCCAGTTTGTCCCAGAGGGTGTGTATAAATGTCTTTTAACAAGCTCAGTCGCTCAGTATGTTAATTTCACTTGTAAAACACACAAGATGAATTTTAGTGTTCCATCATCTTCATGCTTTTTCAAAGGCTTTCCCCTCCAGATCCCTGGGGAACACTCGGAGTCTTTGTAATTTCTGTTCTGATTTCCCCACGTGGACATGGTCGTATTTAATTACGTATAGTACAATGAATCAACATGAAATCTTTGAACCTAAATTATCAGACTGTAAG
Source organism: Epinephelus moara (assembly GCF_006386435.1). NCBI lineage: Eukaryota > Metazoa > Chordata > Actinopteri > Perciformes > Serranidae > Epinephelus > Epinephelus moara. The sequence continues at coordinate 35,217,398 of NC_065516.1, read as the reverse complement.
CTTTAAAAAAGTAGATCATGTCATGTTCTGATGTGGACATGAATTGATGAAAGAATATGTAAGAGATGTGTGCTCATCTCAAGCAACACTTCCATAACCCTGTGATGGCCACATGTTATTTTTAGAGTGCTGACGGATGATAATGAGCATGTAAATGTTTGGTTTCCTTCCAGCACAGCAGAGAAGCGAGCCAGACTCTTTCCCCCGTACAGATTTCTCTGGTTAAATCATCCCAATTAGCCAACAAACCCAGACGGTGTCTCTTGGGAACATGCTCCCTGCAGGAGGGCCAGATTAAATGAATCAGACTGTGCAGCAACGCTTGTGTTCCTTAAAAAAACAACACTTTTCTTCTTTTCAAAGTCTTTGATTCCAGGCTGAATGGATTTCTAACAGATACATATTTAATGATTGCGTTTTCCACACCTTTGTGACTCCACATAGGGATTTGAATTCTAATCTTTGCTGGAACATTTGGAACATTTTCATATCCTACAGTCCCTGTGTACTCTGCTCTGAAGTCTAACCTGATGTATAATGAGGATCTCCTCAGCTGGCTAACAATCACACACTATTAAAGCCACAGTGCAGAGCCTGAAATCCTTTTCCTCACTACTAAGTACTCTTTTAATATCTTATTTTCAGTATCTGAGATGATAATTTAAGCTTTTGTTCCACTTGACTGTACCAGGATATCATCAGAGGAAGCACAGACTCAACCTTTATACATCAAATAGAATTTCTTCTCTTACTTTTGATTTCTAAGAACATTTCATATCTCATATTTAATGACTTTCATCACAGTGCTTCTTCTATCAAAGTCTGTTGCATGGAGTTTAGTCAAGGAAAACTACTACTTTCTCCTCTTCTTAATTCATCACTAAACTAAGCCCGGCCTCTTGGCTCCTGTCCTCGAAAAGATTTTCTTATTTCTCTCTACAAGGTAACTCAATCCTGGTCCATTTCATCCAATGAGAAAAACATTCTGCTTTCTTTTCTTCTGACATCACACATCACCAGATCTGTCTCCTAGAAATTACGTTTGTATACAACTAATTTAAAACAGCAAATAAGTTTTGTGGGAAACATAATGCCGAGTAAATTACATTTTTTCATCAACACAGTGAAGAAATGTTGCCAATTAATGGAACTAGCAAGTTGCAAAAATGTTGATACCGAATGTATCAGCAAAATGCATTTCATTTGCTTTCTGCCAAAATAGGCAATATTGCAATACAGTACACTACAACTCGTCACATACTGATGTTTTGTAGTGATGGCCAAATGAAGCCTCATGAAGCATCTTCTTTATTTTCTGAGCCCACTAGATGGCGCTTTTTGTTCAACAAAAGGTTGAAAGCACACTGAATTGCCATTCTTTGAGCCTCTCTCTTTCAACCATGAGCGCCATCTAGTGGGTTCAGAAAGTAAAGAAAATGCTTCATGAGGCTTCATTTGGCCATCACTAAGTTTTGGTCATGGACTTTCCACGTCTACATACCACATGCAAGGTACCCTGGGTGCGTTGGTTGTTGATGTTCAGGGACACTGTGTCAAGTTCTGCCTGTTACATCCTTCTTTCATGATACACTTCTGTTTTCACAGGAAATTTACGTTGGTACACCGCAAATTGACGTTTTTTTTTTTCCTTCAACACACTCACATGATTAGGTTTAGGAAAAAAGAACAGGGCTTGGTTTTACAGTCTTATGAGATGCAAACACCGCTCTCTCAGGTGAAAGTCAGTATTTGTTGGACCCATCCAGCACCCCTCCTGCTCGCCCCAGCTGGACTTTTGCTGCCTCAACTTTTGTTCTTGTCCCGCCGCGTTTCCCCCTGATGCTGCCAGGTGCCGTTAAACTATAATGGCAACCAGTTACATTATATTTTTTGTTCAACAAAAGGTTTAAAGCACACTGAACTGCCATTCTTTGAGCCTCTCTCTTTAAACCATGAGCGCCATCTAGTGGGCTCAGAAAATAAAGAAAATGCTTCATGAGGCTTCATTTGGCCATCACTAGTATCATGCCAACGTTAATGGACACATTTTTTCGTTGGTTGCTGATGCTGCAAGTCACTGCCCAAGCACTGTATTTCAATAACTTTGGAGTGAGACCGGGCTCTGCCCTGAGGCTTTAAGTAGTGATGGCCAAATAAAGCCTCATGAAGCACTTTCTTTATTTTCTGAGCCCACTAGATGGCGCGCATGGTTTAAAGAGAGAGGCTCAAAGAATGGCAATTCAGTGTGCTTTCAACCTTTTGTTGAACAAAAAGCGCCATCTAGTGGGCTCAGAAAATAAAGAAATACTTCTTGAGGCTTCATTTGACCATCACTAGCTTTAAGTTCTCTGGTTGTCCGTCCATCCGTTAATCATCTCACAAACACTTTTGGAAGGATGGAAAAATTATTTGCACAAAACAAGATCTGAAGACAGAGCCAGTTTCACTTGATGGCCAACGTGTTGAAACTGTGGGCATTTTTTAATATGTCAGTGCAGTTCTGGACTCCAGTGTGAGTTTCACTGGAAATACTGAGTATATTTTCAAGAGATGCTCACACCGTCTCTATCTTCTTAGTGGTCTTGATGTTAGTCAGCAGATTTTAGAGTAAGTGTACCAAACTGGTTGAGAGTGTTTTAACATTCCACCTTCCTGCCTGGTACAGTAATCTTAACTGTACATCCAAGAATAAACTCTCTAGGATTGTGACAATGGCAAGTAAAATGGTTGTCACGAAAGCCCCTCTCCCAACTCTCCACAGAAAGAACAAAACCGAGGTGTATCTGACTATTTGTCTGCTTTTTACAATGCTGTCTTTTGTGTTTGGTGAGCCGAGGACAAATTTCCACCCATGGTGGGCAATAAATATATGTTCTATTGTATTCTTTGAGGGAATTTCTTAAAATTTGGCACAAACATCTGTGCTGGGCTCACCTACTGATATACTTTGGTTTCTTATTTAACAATTACTATTACCAGTTATCTGATGTTCATAGACTAATAATGAAACAGTTAACAGTTTGAATTCCACATCAATCCTGTTTTAATGTTATCTATCTGGCAAAACTTTTTTTTATTGTCCTTAAAATAGGCGTGTTGTCCTTTTCTTTAAAAAGACAAATATACAGCTTTAATTCAAGGTAGTACTTTAATTGTATGTAACAAAACATTTACAGGGAAAAGTCCTCTTATTTTTAGTGGAGACTCGTGGGTACCCATAGAATCCATTTTCATTCAGATATCTTGAGGAGAGATTTCAACAACCCCTTTAAGAATGGCCATGCCAGTTGATCCCCAACATATTATCCTCATAGAACGGTTCGAGTGATATCCTATGAAGTACCAATGGACACTTTAGATTGTCGAGTTTCACAAGATACCACTTCACTCTCTTCCCCTTAGAGAGCTTGCAGTGGCCTATGCAATGACGGTAAGTCATGATTGTACATCATCATTCATTGTCTGAATCAGTTTTCATTGCACTTAGTCACATTTACCTTTTATCAATACACCAAATGTTCAACCTTCTCAAAGCATAAAAAAGGAAATGGTATATCTTTTAGATTCTTTTGCATTTTTGTTCCACACAGATTTTTTGATGTGTAAAATGAGAATTATATCAAAGGAGAGATGAGATGGATGTAAAGCATTAACATCAAATCTTGCACCTCACCCATTGGTAAAAGGAAGCATCCAGTTTAAAAAAAGATTATGCTTTTCTGTTCATTCTTAAGAGTTTTCTTTCCATGATTTCTGACTATACAAACCAATGAGCACTTTAATATCACGTTATTTTAAAGTCTTCCAGGGCAGATCTTAGTGATCATATTACTGCATTTCACACATTCTGTGCCCACACAGGACTGCAGAATGTTAAATGAGACTACAGCATTCATTAGAAAAATATGTTGATTCTTTATAAGAATTTAGAGGCCAAATTCTGGGCGATGGGAAATTGAAAATCAAGTCACACTATGCTAAGTAACCTTTAAAAATGACAGACTCTCCCTTTGATCAATCTCTTTCTCTAATATTCCCTTTGCAGCTTCATTAGCACAATGTATTCTTCATTTAATTTCTCACAAAAGCCCTGGGAGAATACAAGACCCCTCTGAGCTATAATAAAGGCACCCGAGCATGTGCCTGAAATAAACTTATTAACCAGCGCCAATTAGGCCAGCATTTTGTTTTGGATTCTATTGCTAAGGAGACCTTGTTAAGACATCGTCAAACGAGTGCAGAAACAGAAGGCCTGTAGTGTGCGGTGGACAGCAAACAGCTCCAAGAGTTGAGGAAGTTGCTATGGTAAAGGAAGCCCTTAACAACACTGACTACAGTAAGAACTGGATCAAATTCCACATCATTATACATTAAAGTATCTAGTAGCACCTAGTGGCAGCCTTAGACAACTACAGCCTGATCAACTGCATGTTATCATCCACAACCCCACCTGTTGTTTTAAGCTACCTCTACACGAGGTAACTGATTCTATTCATAGATGAGACCTGATGCATAGAATATAGTCTACACATGTCAGCTTCACAGACAAGCTGCCTCACAGCTCCAAATCCAAATTAAGTTAAACTACTGATATGAATACAGCAAATTAAAAGTGTAACTAAAGGAAAAGGTCTTATTTAACCTGGGTTAACTCTTGTTTCTGTGGCCCTTCTGTCGGCAGGTTGTGCTAAATTTGTACTCACCACCTTTGTTTGGAAAAAATCGTGACAGGTCTGGTAAGAGAACATATATTGGGGCAAGGGCACTATAGCTCTCCAAATAGACTTAACATAAATCATTTCAAACACTTGTCAAAACTGCACAGTGTGTATTTTGTGTCGAATCATTCAGTCCGTAAAGTTGATGGCACAAAGCTGCTTCTAATTAGGGCTGGGCGATAAAATGATAATTATCTCGATATAATTTTCCTTGATAGAGTTATAATAAATGTTTGATAAATCTTTGATGTAATTGAACCACCCATACCTAGTGATGGCCAAATGAAGCCTCATGAAGCATTTTCTTTATTTTCTGAGCCCACTAGATGGCGCTTTTTGTTCAACATAAGGTTAAAAGCACACTGAATTGCCAATCTTTGAGCCTCTCTCTTTAAACCATGAGCGCCATCTAGTGGGCTCAGAAAATAAAGAAATGCTTCATGAGGCTTCATTTGGCCATCACTACCCGTACCCCAGTAGAGGGGGCAGTAATGCACCTTCAATGCCAGTTTCCACCTGCTATAAAGAAGAAGAGGGAGTAGTAGTAGAAGAGACTAGCCACTTAGCTAATGCCCAACATTATATCCTTACAAAAACATTCAACATGCTAATAAAGTTATTACAAGTACAACTGTTTTTGACCACAGACCATCAATGTGCAACATAACGTTAGCTAAAGTAGCTGTATAGTCGACTCATCTAATGCTAAGTTAGCAAGTTCATGTGACTGTCTTGCGGCTATTTCATAACAATGATATGATATAACATGACTAAATGTGACTACACTTTAATAATAAATAACTTCTCTGTGAATATGATTGTTGCCTGAGAGACATCACATAGATTTTAATCGGCAATTAATGACCCCACATTACTTCATGACATCTTCAAAGTACAAAATGTTTTAACCTGTCCGCATGTGCTTCTGAACAGAATTAAGATTTCTTTGTCCATTTATAGTTAACTGACCTGATTTTGGTAATAACTGTTTTGAACCTACCTCAGATTTTTAAAATGTTCCGCTGTCAGGTTCTGAAAGATAATAATGAAAGTTAAAAAATATATATCTTAAACCACAATTAAGCGTATGAATTCTTCACCTCATTCACAAAGATCTGCCTTTAAACTTGAAGAAACAATGATTTAACATTTATCGTGAAAATTATTGATATCAACTAGTGATGGCCAAATGAAGCTTCATGAAGCATTTTCTTTATTTTCTGAGCCCACTAGATTGCGCTTTTTGTTCAACAAAAGGTTGAAGGCACCCTGAATTGACATTCTTTGAGCCTCTCTCTTTAAACCATGAGCGCCATCTAGTGGGCTCAGAAAATAAAGACAATGCTTCATGAGGCTTCATTTGGCCATCACTAATATCGACTGATAATAAAAAATAAATATATATATATCGTGATATCACTTTAAGTCACATTGCCCAGCCCCATTTCTAATCTATTATTCACACACGCTAAGTTGTTTCTTAAAGCCTAAAATTAGCATTTTAGTTTTAACTACATTGATGAGGGAACAGGTTGTCATCTACCTTCAGCGAGGAGTCATGACTCACATTTCAATAGACTTTTACCTTATGTCATTCCATGTGAAAAATTATTGATTGATTGATTGATTGATTGATGACATAGATCTGAGTCCCATTTTTATACAGAACATTTACGCAAAAGCAATGGATTAGTTTACTGAGGGAAAGCAAATGGGCATGAAAGAGTTGTGGTCTGAGGACAGAACCTTGAGGAACACCATACCTCAGCGCAGTCCTATATTTTGGGCTGAAATCCTTGTGGACCACACAGATTTTGGCAGATTACAGTTTATGCCACACGACTTTGGACATAACACTGATGAACACTAAATTACAACCTTACTCTGAGTAGTTGTGGCTGGTCGTGACATTTTAAGCTGATTCGACAAAAGAATTCCTGGCTTTCTGCGACTGTATGTTAGATTCCGGTTTAAATTAATGGTATTATTCTAACAAACATTCAAACCGTGGTGTGAAATAACCCCCTAACCTTTTTCTTTAAACAGAATATAGAGCCAACTACACAGCTTTAACAAGGACACAACTGACAAACTTTTACAGGCATTGTAACTTATGGTCAGACGTGTCAAAGTAATTTGTATTTTTAAGCCTGCTAGTGTTGAGAATTCACACCTTTGTTTGTCCCATGTTCACAGAGTAACAGATATCAGCCTGGAGCACACAGTCCTGTGCAGAGAAATATTAAAACGTGATAATATCAGCAATGTCTGCCTGCGTGGCTGCTTTTTTTTCCTTCCCTGTTAGCCTCAGTAACACCTCTCTGCAGCAAGGTACATATCCTGACTCTAAAACACAGGAAATTAAACGTGTTTTCGTTCCCCTGATACTTCCTGCCAGGAGATTAGATCACCATGGTGAACTCACCTCACTCACTGATGTAAACCCCTCTGGTGTCAGACTGTCCCTCCGAGGCCAACGTAGGGGCCTCTCGGCCGCATGTCTTTCCTGCCAATAATCACCCCATTAAAATGAATGATTTCGCCCAGTCCGTGTACTGTACATAATCATCAATTAGCCACTGGCGTCGAGATGGCACCTCTGCTAACCTCTAAGAGTCTGCTGGAGCCTCATTATGGGGAGTGTGACTCACTCATGATCACAGCCAGTCTCTGGGCAATAATGGGAATTGAAACATCAGCTCCATGTTCATGAGATTCACACAGAGCTGAAATGAACTGTGTGCAGCATCTTCTCACTGCTTGATCATCTAAATGAGAGGAGGCTTTGTTAGATTGGTTTGTTTTTTAATGATACAATTAGAAAACTATCAAGAGGGAGAAAAGGGGCAGGAGGTCGCGGTCAGCAGACAGACATGTCTGCACTTCATGTTTTTCAGTCGTCCATCTCATGCATGTCTGACAGAACACATCAGCTTCAGTTTTAATCATTGTAGCTGTCTACACCCACTGCATATCGGCTTAGACTTCCCACACGTGACTATGACCAGAAGTGCATCCACTGTGGAAGCTTTTTGGCAGTGTCAAACTCAATCCAGCCAAATCAGATTTATCATCTTTTTTTGGTCCATGCAGTCTTTTTCCTTGTCAAAACCTGGAGCCTACATCGAGTATGTTATGCTAGCTGCTGCTAGAGCCTCAAGTAGTGATGAAGTCTGGGAACAGAGGTCTTGTGAGCTCACTTTTTTCTAACTCCACTCAGACTTGTAGTTCTCACCCCAACTGACTCAAGTGGCATCACTTAGGGACATATATCAGACTTCACTTCTCTGGAGACACGAAAGGCTTTATATTACTGATCAGTGGGCAAAAATATCCAGATCTAGTATAAGGGTATTTTTCTGAGCAATAGCAGCTGGCACTAATTTTAGTGACAATTACACTGATTTTCTTGTGGCTGCTCCACAGTGTTTTCCCACTGGATGCTTTTAATATGAAGAAGCAACCACAGGATACGTTTGGTTTGCATTAGAACGGCTGACGCTAATAGAGATTCAGTTACAAGCTAAAGCTAGTGAAAGATGAGAACAGCAAAATACATCATTTCCAGCCATAAGCAAACATCATCCTCATACCTCAGTATAGAGCAACAGAACACGGAAACAAAACTGAATAAAATATGGATTTCCATGCCATCCCAACTTGAGAGTTCCATGACAATTGTCCGGCTCCATCAATGATTAGTGTTGTCTAAACGCTGCTGAGCACACAGCATGTCTTGCCCAGAAGAAGGCATGGTTCCCATGGCTGCTGACGCCATTGCTTCAATCAGCTGCCTGGTGACACCAATCCACTGCCAGACCTCCATTTGGCTTTGCCCACCAATGTTCTGCCAGACCTCCAGACGGCCATGCCTGATGAGGTCCTGCCCGAATAATGAGTCAGCCATTCCCACCAACATTCAGCCAGGCCTTCCACATCTCCAGGCTACTGCCTCTATCAATGGCCAACACTGAACCCTAGTCCGTCCTGCCCACCAAAGTCTGGTCAGACCTTCCACATCTCCAGGCTACTGCCTCTATCAAAGGCCAGCATTGCACCCTAGTTCGTCGCGTCAGACTTCCAGATCTCCAGTCTGCCGCCACTGCCGATGCCCTGCCTGAACCCCTCCAGACCAGTGTTACCTATGTTGGTTACCTTCAGCCCATCTTCCAGAGTGGCTTCCACCATCTTGTCTTCAGAGCAGTTCCACCCATCTGCCCTGCCCCCAGGCCTTCCACCTGAAGTGGTCCACCCAGCTCCCTCTTTGGTTACCAAGCCATCTGTCCACCAGACTCCCTTTACCCTGTCTCCGTCCATCCTCTCCAGCCACATTTCACAATCCCTTAACCTGTGACATTTTGCTTCCTTCCACCAGTTGCCCTCGTAGTTTCCCTCCTTTCCTCATCGCCTGACTCCCCCACCCACCTGCTCACCCTTCCCCACTTCCATCATCAGTAGTCCAGATACCTGGAACCTGCCTGTAAACTATTTCTGCCATCAAGATGTGCCACAGCAGTACTGTTGCATTGAGTGTATACAGAGATAGAAGGCTGCAGCTGCTGCCACTGTGCTGCTACTGACGTGCTGCTTTTACAACACATCCAGTGTAGAGAGGGAGCAAGGGTAAGATTTAGTGAGCAGAAGAAGGGTATGGGTTTCACATTATCTTAAATCTGCTTGCATTAAGTTAAGTTATGCTACTAGTGTATTGTTATGCGAGGAAGGTGAATATAGCAGATATTTACAGTGTGGCATAATTTCCTCCACGGCACAGTCAGCTCCTTCCAATATTTATTTCTTGAGTGGTTCTACCTATGTACCTCAATTTAGCAATACATTGAACATACACTTTACTGACCCATCATATATGCAAGACTGTGTAACGTAACCTTAAGATGTGGCTATACTTTAATCCAACATTAATCCTTCATCATAATTTATGCCTGTACATGGGTGTGTTCTTGCACCAGAGAAAAGGGCTGAATTACAGGCAGAAAGTTATGCAGACGATGATGGAGGTGAAAAGATGTTTGAAGATGATGGAGATGAAGAAGAGGAGGAGAAAGTGAGGCTACACTGCAAATGATCCTTAATATGATAAATGCCAAATGCGGCTATACTTCAATGTCTGGGTAAAGCAAAAATAAATGTTTGCCACATCACATAAAAGTACGTTATTAACCACACCGACCCGCCGATCCATCTCATGCTCCATTCTACCCTCACTCATGTACAAGACCCTGACATACTTGAACTCCCTCACTTGAGGCAGTAAGGGTTTACATTTACGTTTACATAGTCGCTTTCAAAATAAATGCAATACGTCGGTACATCGTGAATTTAAGTTTTATTTCCTTTAACAACAAACACACATGGTTGGGTTTTTGCAACAAAAGGAAGTGGTTGGGTTTACCGAAAAACAAAAAAACAAAACAGGATTCGGCTTTAGAATCTCAGATGACTCGAAAGTCGCTCTCTCGGGTGAAAGTTGGTGTTTGTTGGACACATCCACCCCTCCCGCCCGCTCCACTTAGACTTTTGCCGCTTTAACTTTTGTCCTTGTCCCGTCGCGTGTCTCCCTGATGCTGCCGGGCACTGTTAAGCTTTAATGCCGATGTTAAAGGACACCTTTTTCGTTTGGTTTCTGACACCCCAAGTCACTGCCCAAGTGCCGGGTTTCGACGACTTTGGAGTGAGACTGGGCTCTTTAAATCACTTCTTAAAACTCGTGTTATATGTTTAGCACACTGATTTTTTTTATACGTGTCTTATTTGATTATTATTATTGTTATTATGTTATATTTTCATCGGTTATTGTATTTTTTTTTTAATGTATGTATCATTGTAATTGTAATTGTTTGATTTGATAAACCTCAGTGCAATCTGCAGGGCAGTTAGTTGCCAACTCTGCTTCTCTGCTTCAGAGATGGTATTTTATCTTTGTTTTATTTTTGTTCTTCTTTGTATTTCTTAAAATAGCCTAATTTTTAATCAGTTTAAAGTTAAAATTATCATTGTAACTTTAAATATTTTTTCTTTAGTACTGACAGCTATTTGGGGGATTGTTTTATGGGAACAAAATACTTTTTTTTTTAACTACCTTACTGAAAGGATTAATAGGTAGTCTGGTGTCTACTTTATCACCGTGATGGTTGAACAAATCGTGTGCAAAATATAAATCAAACTTCAAACTGAAGGTTTGATCTGGATCAAAGATTGGATGCATGATCTCTTTAGATTTCAGAATCCTTTATTTTTCTTCTGAACAACCCATTTTCAAAATTTCATCAATCCGATTTCCAAAAAGTCAGTCAGATTATTTGTGAACAACCGAGCCCATATCTTAATGTTACATCATGCTTGGAGAATGATGGATACCTTAACATGAAGCAGGCATCGTAATTTTCTTGGGGGATACAGACATTATATGAATTTGAGTAAGCTATCACTGGTTTGATGATCACAAACAGTTCACTGGTGATTATCTTGATAGTATGATTAATGTGCAGCCCAGGGGGCCCAGGATTCATTGCTGTGGCCCTGCACATACATACACTGCGACTGAGCTCATAGGCAGGTTCGCTGCACCCTGCACTGTTTACCATTTGATATCATCACAACTTCAAGTCTGTCAGGGAACATTTAAGGGCCCATTGAAATCACTTTTGTGTGTGTTTACCAGAGACAAGCTTGATTTGTATAGAAATGAAATCTGATGGAGCGAGCTTGTCCTTGTCATCACATTTAGCCACGGCTGCTTTTAAGTACCTGTGTTCTGCGGTGGAGGGACAGAGGAGGGGGGGTGGTGTTTTTGTTTCTGCACTCAGCAGGACTTTTTTTCTAAAGCTCTTACTTTGCTGCTCAAATGGAATCAAAGCTGCCCTCATTTGTTCTGCTCATTGTGAGCTCCTGGATTCTCCAAATGGTGAAGAATTTTGTATTTGGGTTGTGAGTGTGATGGCTCGAACATTAACAGTCAGTGCTGTTGCTTCAGGCAGAGAGTTTGTTCTTTGGCTCAGCCACAGGCTCCACATCCTCAAAACGCTCCATCTATTCTGTGCACGGGGCTCTTTTCATGGCAGAAAGGGCTGGAGCGAACCTATCCACGGATTTAATCCTCAGGGAAAACACCAGACGTAGATGATTCTTCTTTTTGTAGAATGAAGGGGCACCACCACCTACTTTGCTGTCTAGCTGCCAAATGTGCAAATTAAGCAGAATAATTTGTCAGTGAGATAGAAAACACAATAGTGACTGAACAAGCTGTAGATGTATGTTCAATCTGATCCACATTACTCTACATGAGAGAAAACTCTGGACAGTGAGGTCTGTCCATTATCCAGAGACACAGGAACACTGTTTCTGGAAAGAGATGCTGCTACTGATACATATATATATTTTATTCTATTATTTGTTATTGCTGCAAACACTGGAAGAATGACCCTTTAGGTATACACAGTACACTGCAGAAACTCCCACTGCCTGTCAGCTGGATTCTGGCCCTCCAGCAATATTCACATTTTCAGAAAATACAAAAGAAGCTTGTGAAAAATTAAAGGGATATTTTGAAGATTTTCAACCAAGTATGTGTCACCGCAGTGTGTGCAAATCAACGGTGTTTGGTTGTTCCCTGTTCTGGCAGCACCAGGAACTCCCCGTCACCAAAATCTGGTGCATCATCAACGACACAAAATGATGTGTTTCATGTCATCTGTGGATTTTTTGTTTGTGGCATGGGCAGGGAGCTCTTGGTGCCTCGGTTATGGGCAAAGCCAAGCTTCTTTCATCTGCACACACTGTGGTGACACAGACCTGGTTGAAAACCAGTGTCCCTTTAACAGAAGAACAGAAAAATGTAGCGCCTGTTATTTTAATCCATCAGATACATATTTAATCATTTCAATCATATGCTAATCATCCTATTTTCACTGACTTTAAAGTCAACAGAGAGTGATTACAAATCTCACATTATCTTTAATGTTGCTGTAGATATCCTACTTAATTTGGATGAGTGAACCCCAACTCTTATGACAGTTTTCTCATTTAAACCACACACATGAATATACAGAATTTCTGGTTGGCTTACAAGGTCCATCAGCAAACAAAGAGTACTGGTACAGTTCTGTGCTAATGTTTGAACTCTAGCTCTCCCTAAACTTTGCTCATTTCCAGGTCGTCAAATACTGACGGTTTGTCACACCCCTCAGCATCTCATAAGCCCTGTCTCCACCAAACCCTTTCAGTCCAGCACCTTTGGAACCAGCAGTAACCCTTCAGACATGGTACCTAGACCCTCGGTCNAGCTCAGGGGTTTAGTGTTGCTGTAGCCCACAGGAACAACGCTCCGTGACGTTTTTTTTTTTGCTCCAAGTGAGGATTTGAGTATATGCGGTTCACATAATCCGGCCAAAATTTATATATATAAACAGTTCAAGATCCACTCATTACTAAAAGTGTCTGTCATATAAACACTACAGTACTGGTCAAAGTTGTCATATGGAATGTTTAAGGTGTATGTAGTATTGATGGCCAAATGAAGCCTCATGAAGCATTGTCTTTATTTCCTGAGCCCACTAGATGGTGCTCATGGTTTAAAGAGAGAGGCTCAAAGAATGGCAATTCAGTGTGCTTTCAACCTTTTGTTGAATAAAAAGCGCCATCTAGTGGGCTCAGAAAATAAAGACAATGCTTCATGAGGCTTCATTTGGCCATCACTAGTATGTAGGCCACAGTATGAACAGTGGTTACAAAACCAGCCACAACTCCTGAGCAGAGTGACCGTCCTCTACTGACCAATCAGACTGCAGTGTTCACAGCTCCACCTTTTAGTACCAGATCTGTGTGCTAGGTACCCCAACAGAGGGGGGACCAAACATGGGGATGCTAAGGAACGCTTCTGTTGGTACCATCCACAACTTTTCACGGTGGAAACACAAAAATGTGTACCGAAATGTACAACTGTACTGTACTGGACTGCTTGTTGGAAACAGGGCTTTTGTGAGGCATAGGGAACCCTTTAGTGTCTCCATGTGACCCACAGGTTTGAACAACAAAACCACTAGTCATCAAATACCTTGATCATTGACAAAGCGACTGTTTTGAAGACCTGGGGACGAGAACAGGCTGTTTTTTCTGGATGTCTGGGACCCTTCAGTAGCAGCAGTAGTAGCAGTGGTGTTAGCAGGGAGGACAGAGGCGTGACGAGGCTGGATGATAATCTCCAGACGCTGGAGCTTCTCTCATTCAGATCAGCTAACAGCAGACTGACAGCTTGGGTATTGGAGATGCTAGTCATAGCTGATAAGGAGCAAGAAATGACAACAAACAGGGCCAGTGGAGGAGATGAAATTACCAACAGCAGCCTGATGTCTCAATGTATGACATTCAGCGGGACAGAGCCTGGAGGAACCTGCCGCAGCCCCTCGTCACTACACTTGATGGCAAAAAGGAAAGGAAGGAGGAGGGAAACGCCCACGGGGTGAGAGAAAAAAAAAATCAGGAAGCAGCGCAATAAGCTGTGAATGTTCGCTCCCCTCTCTGCACTACCTGAAGGGAAAGCTATTGGTGTAATTGAAAGAAATAAACTCTGGGAAGAAAAAAACTGAAATGGAAGATGAAGGAAAAAGGAGAAGGAAGTTAATAGTCTCCTTTATAGCATAACTAGGTTATTTTAGACGCGGAGAAAAAAAAACACTCAGTTCACTTCCCCAAAAAACCTTCACATAAATTATTCAAATAGGTTGTGGGAGGGGGGAGTCATTTGCATATAGATAAAAGTCAGTTTAATATTGTAAATTACCTTTTTATATGGCAATCTGGAAGATTTGGTTTTAATCTCTCAATAAATGTCTCGCTGTGTGTTTTCTCTGCCTACCTGGAGTGTGTGTGACTGGGTGAGGAGGAGTAGCAGTGGGGGAGGTGATGGAGATATCACACAGGAAAAGGTTCCCCATTCGTTTTGCTGCCTCGCCTTTAATTAATAGATTATGTACACATGCACACTCCTGTCAGTCTCTCTCAGAGCTTCCCATTACCACTGTGACCTCTCTTCCTGCTGCCCGGAAACCTCTAACACACACACACACACACACACACACACACACACATTCATATATATCAGGCACAAGCATGAGGGGGTTGATGAATGGGTGGGTGAACGGGGGATTGGGAAGTAAATGTGGTGGACGAGTAAAACCAATGAGCCTTGATGAGAAAGCCGGAGTGCTGAGTCTGAAACACTTCTGAAATTCTGAATAGTATAAGTTGTCCAATAAAAGCTGGTTGTCAAATAACCACCCAGTCTCAAACCAGCTCGAACACATAATGGCCCTCCCCTAATAAACGTAAAAAATATGGAGCAAGGTTGGAAATGGCCTTTGTAGAGAGGAGGGGCACAGTGCTGTTCGAATACACTGATGTTGGACCATCAGACCGTCTCTCCTGGAAGACATTCAGAATGTTGCGCTCTGTTTCACGCTGTTATGGTGCCTTGCCGTTCTGGGGCATTGCTGAATGGAGGGGACAGAGTTGTCTTGCTTTTAAACCAGCATCGGAGATAGTAACAGTGCCAAAACAATATCTGTAAAAACGGGACAGCTGGCAGGACGGGAACATGAGCAGCATGGGAGTGACGTTTGACGATGTGTTCTATTAGCAATCCACTGTATCCGATAGCAGTTAGCAGCTAACTCAAAGAAGAAGAACAGAGGCCACAAATATCCACAAATCGGAAAACAGTGAGGTCCGGGAGTTCCTTACCCTCCAAGCAGAGGATGAGATCCACCGCCATGTAACAGAGACAGTAAATGATTGTTATGGACAATGATTGTTGTTGTTGTGTCATAGTTATTTTTCATAAAGCACTGCTGATGTGTATGTTATGTGTCACACTAGAGGGTGACGCTGTTGTGTTACATATAACGGCCATCACGTTTTTTTGATTCCACAATGCCGGCATGCTGCTTAAATCACACACGAGAGCAACATGATGTCACCGTCATTGGGTTTGTGTCAAAATGCCAAGGCGGCATAAAGAAGGGACTTTGTAGTGGCCACTGTGTGAAGTGGGTGTTATGTCTGATTGTTGGTTTCACCCCCACATCAGACAGCTTTGAGCCATTTTAAGGTACATTCTCCCCATGTTTCTTTTCCTAAACCTAACCACAGTAACTTTATCTTAACTATATAACTTTACGTGAAGGACATATCATCTTTCATGGGTCACTAATTCGTAGAATATCATATGAACCGTTGTTTAAGGATATGTTGCTAATAAATGCCTTTAAGTGATGTCCCTTGCTTCAGGTTAAGACCACAAGTTTACAAAGAAAAACTATCTGGAGGTGTGAATTTAGAAAGAATCGATCCTAGCAGACCTCATTAGCCCGCTGCTCATCTCTGCTGCAGGCTACAGGCTACAGGATACATTAGTTGCTACTAGCATAACACCCCCAATTTCTTTGTGCTTCTCAAAGTCAAGGATGCTTCCTTGGTAGGACAGGTCCTTCCAAGTCTGGTCCCTACAAAGGCTAGGCAAGACTCCACCCTAACATTTGGTGAACGCACATTGGAACAGGCTAGCGAGCGCCCAGGTGTGCATCATTAAAGGGATAGTGCACCCAAAAATGAAAATTCAGCCATTATGTACTCACCCATAGTCCTCACATCACTTCCGGAGATCCAAGGGGAGAGGAGGTAGCAACACAACTCCACCTAATGGAGGCTGACGGCGCCCCAGATTCAAACGTCCAAAAACACATAATTGAAACCACAAAATATCTCCATACTGCTCGTCCGTAGTGATCCAAGTGTCTCCGCTCCACCACCTATCTGTGCACCGAGCTCACATGTGAGCACTTCGTGCGAGACCAGCGAAAGCACGTGAACACACATGAAGGCGATGCACATGTCTCACGGTCTCGTGCAAGCGTACACATGTGAGCGCGGTGCACAGAGAGGCAGTCAGAGCTACAGGCTACAATGAGGCTAAAAACAGAGTTCAAATGAGGTTTTTCCAAACAACTTTTTATGTCGGGGCTTCAGGACACTTGGATCACTACGGACGAGCAGTATGGAGATATTTTGTGGTTTCAATTATGTGTTTTTGGACGTTTGAATCTGGGGCGCCGTCAGCCTCCATTAGGTGGAGTTGTGTTGCTACCTCCTCTCCCCTTGGATCTCTGCAAGTGATGTGAGGACTCTAAAACTTCACCTGAGCCTCCCTCGGCATATGGGTGAGTAGATAATGGCTGAATTTTCATTTTTGGGTGCACTATCCCTTTAAAGAGGCCCTACCTTCAATTCCGGCAAATTGTGCGCAAAGGTACTTGCTGAGGATACTGGCATGTATCCTTGAAAGTTCTCTGAAGGAATGACTCGGTGTTTGGTATGATTTAAAGGATCCTTGACCCTTTGGCAGGATTCAATGACGTAGCCTCCTTGAAATTTAGCAATTAGCCTTTTAATTCCTGCAAATTGTCCACAAAGAATTGTGGGTACTTCGTGCCTGCTGAGGACACATACATGGATACTTGAAAATTCTCTGAAGGAAGGAGTCTGTCTTTGGTAGAATTTCAAGGATCTTTGACATTGGAACACTCCTATGGCGGGATTCAATGACGTAGCCTTCTTCTTCCATTTAAGGATCACCTCGGATCAAACTGTCAGTGGTCAAGTTGCATTGTGGGTAATGTAGGTGACAGGTTGCCCCACGGCAGAAGAATTCATGGAATAAAAAAGATATTTCTGGTCATATAGGTCATATTTTTTAACTTGTGTGTGTGTGTGTATCTGTTTTTAAGAGCTGTCCTGAGGCTAATTCTTATCAACTGTGTTGACATGACAATAAAGTTTTAAATCTGTTGTGCTGCATTGATTTTCATCCGTTTTTTTAAGCCGTCCATCTTGAGTTCTCTTCATAGAAAATACACAACTTGTGGAAGTTGCAGTGTGATGTTTGTTTCTCCCCACACGACCTCTGACCACTGTCCATCTTTATCAGATAGTTTTTAGAGTAGATCGGCTGGATGCAGACAGAGCAGGAGATGGGCGTCAGATGTCTCTCTCTCCATGCCCTGTGGCAGAGGGGGGAGGTGAAAAATGCCTTGACGATAATGTACTCTGTACGATAATGGTTGTACACCTTGATGATCAATGTAAGTCATAAAAGGCACAGTGACATAAAGAAGTGATAAATCTCCCAGGTCCTCAGTGAAGCAAGACACATAAAAGCAGGCAGCTGTGGGTTTTCATGGCCATTGCCGGATTCCTCTCCTCACCTCGGGGGCGAAAAATGCAAATAAAATACAGATTATAAAAAAGGATAATGTGTGGGCTTTGGAAGATGAGGAATGAAAATATCAGCGGGCCTCTTTTTGATTTGTATGTCCAGCGGCGACACTTGAGATGAACGAACCATGTCTTAAATTACCATGTAATAAAATTTTTACCTCAGAAGGTGGGGTGTCTCGCACAAAAAAATAGCATTGGCAGCTTAATGGTGCCAGAAAGTGGGAAAAAAGACCATTATATTTTCCCATCTGTGACAAATCCTATTAGTAATGTGGCATGTAAAGATGGAAGTGCACTGATGTTATGTCTAGTGGACATCTTATTCTGTTGACTTGATAATGTAGATCAATGGGAAGATAAAAGAGAGCAATCAGCATTAAGTTTGACTCGTTCCTTTGCTGTGAGTGTGGTGGGCCGACTTAATCACTGAGCTGGCCTCTGTGCTGCCACATATTCTATTTGTCATACAGATAGAAACACAACCAGCTCTAATAAATGCAAATTCTCTTTCATTTTATGCTCATTGTTCTGTTGATGTGATAAAATCATGCAGTTAGCCTGCAGTTTTCAGGTCATCTGAATTCATAAAGGTTCTCCTTTTTATCTGTGGAAGCATAAAAATTAGGTTTTGGACACTGAGTAGCTCCCAGTCAACAGAGCCTGTCCTCCTCCCAAATACGACCACGTAGGTCGTTTTTTCAAGCAGAAATCACGGCCTGTGTCTACGTTTTTTTTTTATAAGGCAGAGACCTCTAGTGGCCACAGTAATTATAAGGAGAGGACCCACGATACCATATTATCATGATACTTAGGTCATGATACAGTATTATTGTCATTTTGCCTTGTGCTGAGTATTGTGATAAAATGTATTGCTATTTATGACCTTTTTTTCCAACTGCAAAGGAAAACTTTGTCAGCATCAGTTTGACCTCCTGAGATAAAGTTTCAGTCTGTTCATCGACTTTAATCATTTTTATTGCAGCAAAATGTGACACAGAGCAGACACACTGACCAACACCGTCATAACACCTGTCAGAAATGCTGCACACACCTGACAGACTGAACTGTGGGCAAATTTAACACCCTCTGAGAGGACAGATTAAGACCTGAGACAAACACGTCACATGCAGGTGTCCTGCTGACTGAGGGACAACACACATGTTAGAAGTGTTGTCTGTTACAGGAGGTCTGCAGTGTTTGCTCCGCTGTGACTTTGGTGTCCTGAGACAGTGTCTCCTGTCCTCTGTCAGATAATGTCCCGCTCTAGTTTGGAGGACGTGAGACAGTGCCTTGGTTTTCAGCAGCGTTGTTTGGACCTTTCAGTAACATTCAGTATTATTGAATAGAAGTTAAAGTCCTGTAAATAAAACTTAAAATCTAAACAATTAATTTAGGTACAGGTAAATGTAAATGTGTTGAATTGAGCAACAATGTGGTAAAATCTTATTCAGTGAATCTACCTTATTTTTATCCAGATATTTAAAAGATAATAATTCATTTCAACCAGATACTCAATA
This sequence comes from Epinephelus moara, assembly GCF_006386435.1. Classification (NCBI taxonomy): domain Eukaryota; kingdom Metazoa; phylum Chordata; class Actinopteri; order Perciformes; family Serranidae; genus Epinephelus; species Epinephelus moara. Next base: position 35,197,873 of record NC_065516.1, on the reverse strand, counting down.
AATATAAACCATTTTTCACCAGTTATTTAGTAAATCTAAATTAATTTTGCTCAGATATGAAGTAAATATAAAACAGCTTACTTGAAAAATTGCTTTGGCTTTACTAAATATTCTTGGGTCATATAACTCCATTTGTCATGCTATTACTAAATCCAACACATTTTAACTGCTGCTTTTATTACCATGTGCTTATGGGCCCAATAATGGGGCAAGACAGCCCTTAACAAAATTTTCGTTTTTGTGTTATAACAATGAAATTGGCTGCTGTACAAATTTATTTCTCCCAACAGTGTGTTGGTTTATGCTTCATCATCACACACATGCTAAAATCAAATCCAAATATGTTTAAATTTTTATAGTAAATTGACTTTGATCTTAAGGGGGGCATTTCTCCTGTCTTACCTCATCTTTAATGATGGAAAAATAATGCATTTGTTCATTTGTGTATTTATAAATTCAGGCAAACCCCAAACCAGAGTTACAATAAGTCTTTTGGATAATGTTACATCAAACAGTGATTTTGTCGTTATATATAGAGCCTACAAACTCTATTCTTTTTTCTTCAACATCTGACATTAAATAATAACCGTAATTAATATTTAAGTTCCTCGGGGCACCACCCTTCGAAAACGGGAACTGATAGCCAATTAATTAATTTAGTCATAAAACATATGAAATTATCAACTTGGGACTCAGATTATTAATTAACTATAACCAAAACTACTGTATCAGAAGACAGTAAAGGTTGACAGATGTTGAAGTTCTGAAAAAAGCTGCAATAGAAAGCATGTATAGGACATACCTCTGTATGTCCCGCATACATGAGCCCAAACGCACATAGTCGGCCGTAACAGCAGAACAGTAGGGCCCAATCCCATTTCTAGCCCTTAAATATTCCACTTGCTATTTATTTCCCTCGTTTGTGAGATAACCCTTGATGAGGGAAGTGAGAAATATTAGGGTAGAGATCTTTCCCAAAGAAATGAGACACTACTTAATGCAAATCGGTGTGGCTGACGTGCAGGCATACGTCACGCGTAGTAGTGACGCAAGATACTGGTAGTCATTCAGGTTTGAAAATGCCGGCTCCAGCGCTTGTGTTGTGGCGTGTGCTATGTTTATTCTTCTCCGTCTGATGAATCAACGGAGAAGAAATGCTGAAAACAGGAGGCGCCTACGACGTCTTCTAGTTCTGATCGATTTTGTTCGGGTAAGTCGATTTGTTTAAATATTTTGACGCTGTGTTCAACAGAGTTGCTGATGAGTTTACGCTAGTCCAATGTTTGTATAGCCTACATTCCGATCGTACAGTAACAAATTGTTTTCCAAAACTTGCCAAAGTTGCTGACTTTGCAAGGTTACTGGGAAATTTCATCTTCGGGTCTTAAGTGTTGGAAACCACTTCCACTACCTCAATTCTGTTTTAGGACACCACTAGCCTAAATGTGAACACGCACAACCAAGTGCAAGTGGGTATTTCTAGGGGAAGTGTGGGTGTTGGGACAGGCCATAGGAGTGGGAGCTGTTGGGTTTCCCCTCTGTTGTATTGAGCTTTTAAACTTGACAACATTCTTAATGGGTCACTTTGTATGTCCTGTTGGAGTGTTTGTTAATGCAGAGGTTGACAGGAAGTAAACATGGCCCGAAGCTGTGTTCCTAGCAACAACATAGCAATGAAAAGGTCTATAGCATTGGTAAAGCCCAATTCAAAGTGCGTGTGATCTGCGTAGGTGTAAATGGCAGCAGGTCTGAAAGTAGGTTGGTTAGTTCACATGCAAGACCCTGCTGAAGCAATGCTAAACATAAGGCTCATTTATACTACCTCTACGTACGAAGATCGATATGTTCAAACGTTGTAAATGTCACTGGCCTCATACGTCCTGCGTCCTTTATGTTGGCATAGATACAGCCAACAGATGACGCTAGAGGGCAGAGTCACAAGTTAAACACAACAGCAAACAAGGTGACGGGGGAGGAATTCGTCATATTGTACCTTTAAACGGAGGCAGCATTGTAGATGGCGGTGGTCTGTGCAGCCATTAAATACATTGCGACGTGGACAGAAAATTCTTTTCACTAAATTACAGATTTGTTCTGTTCGGCCTTTATTTAAATTTCTGCGTCATCTCCGCCGGTCGTACGTTGCTTAAACTATGCTACGCTGCCTCAACGATCTCTGGTGGTACTGCTCCACTTCTGTATCAGTAAGCTCTCAGGAGACGTGTACAGGTCAGAAGAAACCATTTGCAGAGAGATGAGTTGCAATGCAGCTGTGTTTAGTGTTTCTGTATGCTGTTTGGCATGTCGGAAAAGGGCTGCTTGCTCACCACATGCTAATGTGTGCTCAACCTTTTTGCTCTCTAAAAATAAACGGCTCATTCTAACGTAACGAAAACACAACATTTCTTATTTTCAGGTTAATATACACTAAAGAAAACATACTTATTATATACTATGGTAATCCATTTTTGCCATTATATCCCAGAAAATTTTACACAGTGAAGCTTTAAATTCATCAGGTGGACACAAACACTGACTGAGCGCTAACGTTGCTCCATGACTGCTGACTGTGTAGTGGGTGCTTTTTTACTCAAATGTTAGCTATATAAAATTTGAGGTGATAAAAGAGCAGGGGCCTGCGTCTGCAGGCATTTTTAGACCAAAAAGGAACTACCCCGAGAACTAGTGATGGCCAAATGAAGCCTCATGAAGCATTTTCTTTATTTTCTGAGCCCACTAGATGGCGCTTTTTGTTCGACAAAAGGTTGAAAGCACACTGAACTGCCATTCTTTGATCCTCTCTCTTTAAACCATGAGCGCCATCTAGTGCGCTCAGGAAATAAAGAAAATGTTTCATGAGGCTTCATTTGGCCATCACTACTTTTGACCTAGTGATGTCACAGAGCGTCACACTAACCAATGTGAGCTGAAACTGATGTCCATGACCAGGGTTTCACCCCGTGGGGTTCCAGTGCTCCCTACGATAAAACTTCATGTTAGCAAGGTTAGCATTAGCTTAGCTGAATAAGAAAGTCAGTTATTATAACTTTACCCAGTTGCCATGCTGCAGTAGTCGTAATCCTGGACATGTCTCCACACTCAGATGCCAGTTAATTAGGTACACCTACCTAGTAAATTGTAACTTGATCAATCTTTAGTTTTTGTTTGCACTTTTTTAGAGAGGTGTTGATTCAACTTTTTGGGGAATGTAATTTGAATTGCATCATACTGAGTGGTGTTTAATACTTTGTCAACCCCATTATATCAGTGGGGGTCACACCCACTTTGGGAGCCAATGCACTGGAAGTAGAAGACATTATATGTTTTTGTCATCTGGGCAAACAAGGCCTTTAATTCAGACAAATTGTTGCACAGTTGTTTTGGTCTGACACACATACTGCCTCCTCATCTCCTCCTCCAGCCCACTTGTGGTGACTGGTGAGAGCGGTGGCAGACTGGCGCCGGTCCGACGGGGAGGGGGAGGTGAAGAGGGGGAGGACAGAGGGTGAGGGACAGCGAGGCCAGCAAAGCAAGCCATGCATTAAAAAGACACGGTCCTGTCTGTGCTCAAACACAGACAGAAAGGCAGAGAAAGAGAAGAGAACAAAAGCCAAATCAATACTGTCATTATCAGCCCTGTGTAAGACTGAATTAGATGTCATACAGCCTCCAGGTTAAAGAGGGGATTTGACATATCTGAACATTAAGAGTGCTGCGTGATGGATGCAGCTGTGTGTGTGTTTGTGCGCGGGGTCACCATTTTCTCCGTCTGGTTACAAGTAGCCTGATTGTTTCTTTTGCATACACACAAACATTTACATTCACCATGATTTAAACATACTCATCCATATTGGAGTCTAGTGAGACGTGTTTTTGGGCCCATGGAGCACGTCCCAAGGGGCAGTCCTACAACAAAGAAACTGATATTTCTAAAGCCCTTTTACACTGCCAGATTTTCGGCAAATGTTGGGCCGTTTTGTCGACAAGCTGCGAGCGTTTAGACACACAGAGCCGGATTGGCGAGTTGATCCGAGCAAGTAACACAACGTGTAGCTCAGCGTGTGACGTAAACAGTGACGTGGGAGGGAAGCCGCGGCTGGTCAGTCCTTCGGTGATTCTCTCATAATGGCCTCTTCGTTTGCGAGGACAAGGAGGGCGTGCAATTCCTTGTCTCCCCAGTTGCTCATCTTTACAGTGTCTGTCAGGTTTGTGTTTCCCTCTTGCTACTAGCTGCTCGCTAATTCCTGCTATCAGCTGTTTCCTGTTTATCCACCGCCAGTGGGTCACACGTGCGGCGTCATCAACAGCTCCTCCCACAAGTCATCAACAGCCCCTCCCGTTGCGGAAGGCTGCCTCCGTCTGTTTAAACTTGACGCCAATATGTCTACCCTACGAGGTGGAAAATTGTGCACCTCGGATCAACTCGCCAATCCGGCTCTGTGTGTCTAAACGCTCGCAGCTTGCCGGCAAAACGGCCCAACATTTGCTGAAAATCTGGCAGTGTAAAAGGAGCTGTAGTGTAAAAAGCGTTTTGAGTGGTCAGACAACTAGAAAGGTGCTAAACAAGTACAAGTGCATTTACCTTGTGTAAAACTGGTTTTCCAGCTGTTGTTTCCTGCAGAGCGGACGAATCCTGTTGATATTTCTCAGAGATGTTCACTGCTGCACTGGCCACATGTTGACATGACGACATCATGATGCTACTTCTGAAGCAAGAGAAAACATGCATGTTACAATTATAACACGTTACATTAAAGCGACTCCTCCTTCTCCTTTTCACAACACATTAGCTACCAGTACATAATTCTTCACCTTTAACAACTTGCCTTCTTTTGTTTCTTGTCTTTTACATCACATCATATTTCCAAATTAATTGAGCCATATTATCTAACCACAGTTAAAGAACTTTATTATATGTAATGGAGAGTTTTGGCTTCTACCATTCAACATGCTGCATATCAGGAAGACATCAGTTATTAGTGCCTTCCACTCCTAGTTTCGCCCCGAGGAGCTCCCTGCGTGTTGTGTGATTGTGAGACAGAGACATCTCTACATGTTAACACCGAGCAGCTTCCAAAGAGGGAAACATTTCCTGCATTTTCAATGTTGCTTTTCATATTTCAGGATGTCAGACACTGACAGGAAACTGTTGGCTGGTTTGATTCGTTCTCCGAGGGAAGCAGCAGACGTTTTCCTTTTATGAGAGCAGAAATAAAGAGATAGTGGAAGGAAACTAACATCCCCTCCCCCCATCATACTGTAGCATGAAGCCCATGAGGCCAAATGTACTGACTGCATTCAGACGTGTTAACATTTGGTGGGATGTGAGAGAATTCTGCGATCTACTTTGAGAAATGCCTTGAGGGAGCGCAGACACACTGAGGAACACAGATGAGATGACACGGTGTTTATTATCCACTCGCACTATTTGCTCTCACTATTTACTATTCACTTTACTGTTTCCTTATTAAGCTTGTTAGAATGGCTCCGTTGCACCAGCTTTGTTGTGTGCTACACCTATCGCAGGATACAGATTCATTTGTGGGAATGCATCCTATAATTTCACACTTGCCTGCCTTGTTGTGATGCTGACAGTGAGCCTGTACTCATCACTCGCTTTCAGGAATCATACTTTCATTTTGCAGTAGAGCTCCACTTTCTGTAGCAGCTGCTGCAGTGAACTCATAATTGAGTTGAGACTGCAGCGGTGTGGTGTTGACCTGGGTGTGTCACCTGGGTGTCACAGCTGGTAGTCAAGTTTGGAAGTCTGTCTCCTGTCAATCAACAAAATGGACCCCTTTAAGTAAATATGTTTAGGAAATCCAGTTATTTTAGTGTTAACTAGATGAGAAGATTGAAAGTACTCATGACTGTATGTTAAATATGAAGCTATCACCACCACCTAGTTAGCTTTGCTTTACATGAAGATCAGACACAGCTAGCCTGGCTCTGACCAAACAACGCATTCTCATCCCAACTCGTCAAGTATTGCCACTTTGTCTGTGGACTTTTATGTCTACATATGATGTGCTATCTACGTCCCAACCCTCAGCTTTGGTCATGTCTTAAAGTTTCTTTATGCTTCTGCGTACACTCGACACAACGTGCATGCAGTTGCTCCACAGTTGATGTGTGCCTATCATAGTTCTGCGTCCTGTTGGTCTATGTCGCTATGCAATTGACCTATGGCTAAGTCCCGCCCTCAAACGCGATGAGCCAATCACAGTGCGTATAGCCATTCCCATACACTGGGACATTCTCTGCCTGGACGTCCATTGAAATGCATTACAGAAAGTCAGTTTGTTTGGTTTTATGAGCTTTTTCTGAGATTTGAAGTTTAAAAATGGTCAAACGGTGTGCATGGGGTACATGCAACTCTGACACAAGGTATCCTGAGAGGCTGGGCGACCAGGTGTATTTTTTACACTTTAAACCACATCTCAACCGAGAAAAGTGTCTCCTTTGGATAAAGTTGTGTGGTAACGTTAGACCACAACATCAACTCAACGTGAATAAGATTAACAATGATGTCTACATCTGTTCTAAGGTAAGTCAACATTGTGTTTGAGGCAACATATTGTCACTTTGCTGGAAAGAAATATAAAGTTATCTTTAACATCTCTAGCTAACGTTAGCTAAAGTTAGCCTAACGTTAGCTCCTAGCTGCGTTGTTCATCATGTCACCTTGTTTGCTGGGAGTTCATTAGCCTATTTTGTTCTAGTTTTGTACTTTGGTGATCGTACATCATTGTTAGCTGTTGTCCAAAGGGCTCTAGTTAAGCTAACGTTAACTTCTGGAGCTTAGCTTCATTAACTTATCTGTAATGGCAGAGATAACAAAGGTTGGCAAACGTTATGCTGAATGATTCAGTGTAAATACTGTAGCACCAAACTAACGGAGAGACACTCTTGGTAAAGATGGTAAAAAGGCCGTTATCCTTTTCTCATATTCTGAGCCAAAAACCTTAACTTCAGTGGCACTTTAACTTGTTGTCTTTGATGGTGACGGCAACCAGATGCGGTTCACAAGCGTACACTGTGACCTGTAAATTTTGGCTTGTAATTTAAGCTTTTCATCGACCTTCTCAACAATAAAATGATGAATATATCCCTCCAATGCGTAGTTTAGGCCCTTTTGGTTACTTCTCAATGACATCTGATCGTTATGTCTCCAAAAATCATCAGTTGCCTCCTGTGAAATGCCGTGTACTGTGACACCTGCCATAGCGCCGGGCACTGAATGTTGATAGTTTGTCTGAGTGAGTGGAGGGGGCGTGGCTTAGCCATAGGTCAATTCCCCGCCAAAGCGCTTGGGGGCGCGGTGGTCTTTTATATACCTACCTAGACTGTGACGTCTATGGTCGTTGCTCATTCATTGTTTATCTTCTGGCTTTGCTCTAGTCACAGTGAAGATGGCGACCGAGAGAGAAAGACTGTTGCTGGAGCTCGAATTGATCGACATTGAACAACAAATGCTCTTATTACAAATGTTACGATGACGATGAAAAGAGAGGCGACTGCGCCAATGGTCTGTACGCCCGTTGAATGGCTCGAGGTGATGTTGTGGTACTGCAGCAGGAAGTGAAACCTTGCAAAATGCTGGAAATGATGTAGTTTGAAGGACGGGTGATGCACAGTGCAGAGCAGAAAAGGCAACGTTAACTAACCAGTGAAGACTGGAGTGTGGGCCCAGAGCGCTATGCTAGCTGCCTGTATGTCAGCAAAGCCAACAGAAAAAATAAATAAATAAAAGACAACATTAACATCACAAAACATTAAAATTTTATCATCTATGAAAAAATGGGAGTGCCAGACTAAAAGGAAAGGTCCTTCTGTACTTCACGTATTTTTTTTTTTTTTCTTAAAAATTAAGCAGTTAGTCACCAGTTGATGGATGTTAGGCTGTTGAAAGCAAAATTAACCAAAACTGACATCTCAGGCCACTGTCAAGAATGTAAATAGCTATAATCAGATTTATCAGATAAACTGATTGCTGTCATACAGGAATTAACATGGTACCTGTAGAGGTATAGGACGTTTTTTTTAAATCCCCAAATACACTGTTTAGGTCCAAACACAAGCGATTCATCACTTAAAAGCCAGTGATGGCCAAACGTTTTAATAGTGAGGAGGGCAGTGAGAGGCCACGAGGGAGTTAAACACATGAGAGAGAAGCCTTAGTTCCATGGTCTATGAGCAGAGTGATGGAGAGCAGGATCACAGTGTCCTGCCCTGGTGATACATTGGCCAGACTAGCTATTGATTGGCTCTGTCCTTCTGGCTTGATACATCATGTCATCTTTGTTTAGAGAGCAGGATCCAGGACACAAGCACTTCCATTGAAAGCTTGCAAAATAAAAGCCCCTTGCATTGGTTGTAAGCAGCAGCGTGTCTGCGTGATGATGGATCAGGTCATATGCCTGGTCCCAGGGCCTGAGAGTGGAGCGTCATCTTCATCAGACAACGGCTGACAGGACGTCCATCATCGCAAAGTCACGCCGATGGGCCCGGTCCCTGATGGAGCAACGCCTGCTTACATCAACACATCGGCAGCAACTTTATCATTCTCAGTCATTTAGAGCTGGAAACAAATTGAACCTCAGTCATCATCAGAGGTCGAGGCCCCCAGGCCCCCAACTGCAGTTTATGTAGGAGGGGTTTTTTTTGTTTTGTTTTTTTACTGTACTTTTCGCAGTTTTTAGCCCTGACAGTGACGCTGATGCTGGTTGCTCAAAATGTAACCAGTGGATCTGTTCTGGCTTGATAGTTCAAAGCATCATGGAAGAGACGGTCTGCCTGCTGCCTTCAGATGGCTTTAAAGAAAGTCACCAGTGTACAAGTAAAGCCTTCAGTATGGTATGAGATGGATGCAAAGTCACAGTGACCTTTGACTACCAAAATCGAATCAGTTCATCAATGAGTCCAAGAGAATGTTTGTGCCAAGTCTGAAAAAAATTCTTCAAGGTGTTCTTGAGATATCACGTTTGCGAGAACGGGAGGGACGTATGGACATCTCCAAAACATAATGCCTCCAGCAAGTCTAACATACATTAGTAAACTAAAATGAGAGAATTGGCTGAATGCCGGTAGATTTTAAGGTGGAACGTTTATTTGTAATGTTACTCAATGCATGAGCCGACGACGTGAATTTATCAGCACACCTTAAATTTCAATATGACAACTTTGACCATCACTTTAGTTTTTATTGTATCTCTTGGATCACACTTTTAGTAATGAGTGGATCTTAAAACGTTTCAAAAAATATATTAATTTCGACCTAATTATGTGAACTGCATATATTCTGATCCTCACATTTGGAAAAAAGAAAGCATGGCGGAGCATCGTTCCTGTGGGCTACAGCAACACTAAACCCCTGAGCTTGCCTGAGAAGGACTAAATGCACAAAGCTGCTATTTTTAAATATCCCATGGAGAGAGACTCTCACTGCAGCCTGTTCTATTTTGTTTTGAAAATGTGGGCGTGCAGCCTCGTTCTGTGGACGATAAACCAGGTGCAGACTTCCATCTGTGTCACCGCTGATGAGGAAATACAGCGAGTGCTGGACGGAGCAGTGAGTGACAACAACCCCGCCCACATTTAAGAGGACTGTCTGAACAGACCGAGGGTCTAGGTACCATGTCTGAAGGGTTACTGCTGGTTCCATACTGAAAGTGTTTGGTGAAACTGAGGCTAAATATAACTGACTGTAGGCTACATCTACTTTGTTTAGATTACCCAGTTTTATACATTTAAAATGTTTCAATGGTAAAGCATAACTTTAAAAACTTACTACTTCACTGCCAATAAATGTATTTGGGATATTAATGCACGAGGCAGTCCTTTTTTGACCTACTTTGCTGTATAAAATTATACTGTAGCTAACAAGGTGAAAAGGTCATTTTTCATTACACTGTGATTACATTTGTATTAATTATTTATTGATTAATTTATTTCAGTGCTGCCAGGCGTGCCGCGCACAATGAATAAGACTGTCAACAGCACACGGCTGAATGATTAGCTTCATTTCACAGAAACACATGCACTGGCTACCGTGCAATTAATGATTGACATTATTTTCACCCATCTGATTACATCACCCCAGACTGATGTATAATGTCTTCATCCGAGACTAAACTTCTCTGCATCAACACTGTGCTTTGTGTCCAGCTGCCACACTTACTTAGTTTCATACTGATAGAAATGGTGATTCTGTTTTTAATAGAAGTACTGAGGGACTGTTCTTTACTGCTTAGATGAGAGGGATGTCTGGGGTGTAACTTCTTTTTTTGACCATCCTCAAAGCTACAAATATTTTTCCTTGAGCCTCCCTGAAGGACTCCTGGCAAATGCATGACCCTCCCTCCACCATGAATTAGTTCATAGAGTTTTATAACTTACCCTTTGATGTTTGAGAGTGAAAAGCTGAAGACAAAATCCTGCAGTTAAAAAAAGTCTTGGTTTTCCACTCCTATCATCGAGGCTGGTCAGTTAGTGCAAACAGTTTATTTTTGACCACATGTTAAATGAGACGAGGCCTGGGAGTTTGAGGGTTCTGCGCAGTATCTTACCTGTTCCTAGAACTGCACTCTTCTGGACTGAGACCTCCGATGTCATCCTAGAATCTGGCAGAGCCACCACGGGGACCACATCAACTTTGACCTTCCACATCTGTTCCAGCTGTTCTTCCAATCCTTGATACTTCTCCACCTTTTCGTGTTCCTTCTCTCTGATGTTGCTATCGGCTGGTATCGCCACATCTACCATCACTGCCCTCTTCTGGTGTTTGTCAACCACCACTATGTCTGGTTGGTTAGCCAGCAGCTGTATGTCAGTCTGGAAGCTGAAGTCCCACAGGATCTTAGCCCTGTTGTTCTCAACCAGCTTCGGTGGTGTGTCCCTTCGCGATTTGGGTACTTCGAGTCCATACTGGGTGCAGATGTTCCTGTACACTATCCCAGCCACTTGGTTGTGCCTCTCCATGTACACTGACGCTGCCTGCATCTTACACCCTGCCATTGTGTGCTGGACCGTCTCAGGGGCATCTTTGCACAGCCTGCACCTTAGGTCTGATCTGCTGTGGTAGACCCTGGCCTCTATGGCTCATGTGCTTAGGGCCTGATCCCGTGCTGCGACGATTAGTGCCTCCGTTCTGTCAGTCCAGCATTCTCCAGCCACTGGTAGGTCTTCTTTATATCAGCCACTTCCTCTATCTGACGGTGGTATGCACCATGTAGGGGCTTGTCTCTCCATGTTGTTTGCTCCTCCACCTCTTAGACATCAGAAACCGGATGAGGGCAGAGGCATTCATTTAACAGCTTGTCCTTTGGGGGCCATCTTCTTGATGTACTCCTGGATTTTGGATGTTTCATCCTGGACAGTGGCTCTGACGCTCACTAGTCCTTGGCCTCCCTCTTTCCGCTTAGTGTACAGCCTCAGGGTGCTGGACTAGGGGTGGGAACCTCCATGCATGGTGAGAAGTTTTCTTGTCTTGATATCTGTGGCTCCTATCTCCTCCTTTGGCCAGCTCATGATCCCAGCTGTGTATCTGATGACTGGCAGTGCGTACATGCTGATGGCTCGGACCTTGTTCTGACCATTCAGCTGACTCCTCAGGATGGTCCACATTATCTTCCTCTTCATCATTATCCACCTGAATATATTATAATCTGTTAAAAGTAGCTATCTGACTTACTAAATGATTCTGGGCGCCTCGTTACCCTGGCTGTGTCCCGCCATCAAATTTTCTTCACTGATTCTTAGTCAAATGTCTCTAAAGGCTCTGACAGACGTGAAAAACACGGAAAATTGAACCTGTTCAAAATTTGGATGATGGACAAAAGTTTTGGACTCAGTGTGCAAACGCGATTGACAAAATGTGAAGTCGTATTTATTTTTAGATGTGCAACAAATTCGGATGAAAAAAAACTCAAAGGCAGAGGCTCTTAAGGCCCTGACACACCAAGCCGATGGTCAGCCGTCGACCAAAGTTGGGCCGTCAGTGAGCATCTGTTGGCCTAGTTTTTGCGGTGTGTCACACCGCACCGTCTTCACTTTGGCGTCTGCAACTTCTCGGCCAATTGAGCAAGTTGAATCCGCGGCGGAGCTTGTTGGTGAGAGAGATCACTCTGATTGGCTGTTCAGATTTTATTTCCTCGCCCCTGTAGCGAGTGAATCTGCCTGTAGTGAAACCGGGGCTAACCGGTGCTTCCTCCTCAGGCTCGACTTCACTCAGCTGCCCCACAGGCCTGCTGCTTCTTCCCACTTTAACCTGAATAACAAACCGGAGCTAGCTGGGAGCGGCTAGCGGAGCGTTAGCCGCAGCATGACCGGAGGGAAGCACAGCCAGTTAGCCTCCGCTAGTCTCTGAGCTAGCCCCGGCTCTCCGTTTGGATCCAACCGGAGCACCGAGCCCTGGTTTGTTATTCAGGTTAAAGTGGGAAGAAGCAGCGGGTTTATCGGGCAGCTGAGTGAAGTGGAGCCTGCGGAGGAAACACCGGGACCGTCTGGATGTAATAGTCCGTGGAGGTGCTGCGGTGCTCGGCTGCACAGATAGGAAACCCCTCGGCTGACAGGATGTACCACTCTCTCACTCCGCTCTCTCTCACGCAGGCGCAGAACGTACGTGCTACTTGGCCGTTGGATGTAGTCCGTGTAGTGTGTTCAAATGCAACTGACACAGGGCGACGTGAGGCGACGTAGATGACGCAACAGTTGGCTTTTGTCGCCGCTAGTTCTTTGATGTTGGTTTGGTGTGCCCGCACCTTCAAGGTAAGCATACCACTGCTGTAGCTTTGCATAATGCTGTTGTGGCCCCATGACAAACCTTTGTCTTCATCATCTACTTGAGGTGTATCTACCTATGCTTGACATTGATTGGTTTGTAGACGGGTTCTCCCGTCCTCTCGCATCCCCTCCCTCTCATCCTCTCAGGAAGTAACAGAATAGCCTCAGAGTTTTCACGACTGAAGTTGTCTCCTCGTCTCCCTGCGTGATATCGCAGCTCATTTTGATATGTTGAATTGTTCATGGACAAACTGAAACCTACACTACATTTACCACCAACTCACAGCTCTATCACTAGTTCCTTCTCTGCTCTGATCACAAACACCTGTCTGTACTGAACGCAGCCACCGACACTCTTTCTGTTATTAACCACACACACACTGAGGCACTACACTACTCTTACCACTTGACAATAGCCTGCCAAAACTTCCTGTAATTAGCCCAAATGTCTGAACCATCCAAACAATGTTTTCACACCAGAACTGAACCAAAACCCTGGTTCAATTTGATTCAGACTGAGACCACCTCTGTACATTGGACCGAGGTTGGACTGTTTGGTCTGTGGGAGATTTTACAGCTTGTTTGAAATCAAACTGGAAAGTCCAAGTTTGGACCAGACGAGGTAGGTGTGAGGGGGCCCTAACATTCACCACAAATAAAATGCATTTCATGGAAATCCATTCAGTACACTGGTTGTTGAAACATTTCGGCAAGTGGTGGACTGACAGACCGCCTTGGCATCCCTGGAGCCATGCCGCTAGCTTGGCTGAACACAGCTTTCAGTTTCCAGTTTATTAGCTACACCTGCACTATTGAATGCAATCCAATATTCTCAATCACATTATTTGAGCAGTAAACATCGCTGTGGCTTTTTTCTCATTAAATCTTGCATTCAGCAGTGCGATCAGAATCACTGTGTTGCAGTCCTCACTAACAGCTGAAAGTTTTTCACCTCGGGCCATATGTCAGGGAAGGAAAGGCAGATATTCTTTATTTAGCAGAGGCAGTTTGGCAACAGAGGATGGCCATCCGGGAGTAGGTGGATCTGTGGTTTGATGCACTGCCCTTTGCTCAGTCCGTGTACCACATTTTACTGGTGTGCATAATTTAAAACAGAGGAAGCCAAAATGTAGCTGGAAATAGGCAGTGATTTTATTCATATCTGATTCCTGCATGATGAGGCTGCTTTGGAGATGAAGTAAAAAAAAATAAAAATAAAAATACTAGTGACAGCAAGGCCATAGTCAGGATGTACAAATCCAAGTCCACACCACAAGGAAATTATGACCACTAATTATCTGAGACTGATTTTTAATCAAGAACAAAAGTCAGGGGTTTTAATACAATCAGAAACTGTCGAAGTTCCGACCATAAATGATGCCAACTAGCAATCCGGCTCCATTTTTCCCATGATCTACCGTGCAGCGTCCTGGAAACCAAAGTCTTTAGGTAGAATGATTGCAAAAGCTGGAACCTAATACATTTTTATTATTAAGTTACAATGTGTGTAATTATTATTTTCCCAACATGAGGATCTAAAGGGGGATTTATACTTGTACTTACGCACCTGGGCTACGCCGTTGTGAGCATTTCTACTTGTGTGGTGTGTCACTTGTCAGCAGTGGAGGTTTCTGTGAAGTGTTATAAAGTTTAGTTGATTCAAAACACACATTAAACACACATTAAACATGGCTTAATAGAGACAATTTCAAACACAAGTACACAGATCAGCTTCACTATAACTCGCAGCATTCACAGAGAAACACTTATCTTTATCTGGACACATTTTTTGTTTCTTATCTGTGAAATTAAAGTAAATCAAACCTTTGTTTCCACTGAGGGAAATGGTTTCATCTTACAGAGACAGACAGGAGGTCTGCGTCTCTGTGACGTGTAATTACATTTCTGGGGAGGCCCACGTCAGACTACGGCCTATGACACACGTACGCTGTCGATTCAACGCAGAAGTATTAATTCTGCCTAATGCAGCCCTGTACACACGGCAGGAAAAAATTCTGATGGAGAAGAACTCTGCTGAGCAATGCACTCCCGTAATGTTTGACTGCCTACTACTGAGAGATTCAACTGTTCAGTCAGGTGACTGAATGGCTGCCATTTCCGGACCTTGTCACAGCTGCTAGTGATGGCCAAATGAAGCTTCATGAAGCATTTTTATGAGCCCACTAGATGGCGCTTTTTGTTGAACAAAAGGTTGAAAGTACACTGAATTGCCATTCTTTGAGCTTCTCTCTTTAAAACAGGAGCGCCGTGTAGTGGGCTCAGAAAATAAAGACAATGCTTCATGAGGCTTCATTTGGCCATCACTACCAGCTGCAAGTGAGTCAGTGTTGGATGCCAACGTTTTTATACCATTTTATCGCGGTTTTGATTTCACTTTATACTTTTTGATAGTCTTCTCTTTGATAAGACATGGCCAGAGGCCTCTGTTTGTACTTTGTATTCATGTCGTCCGTATTTATGCACGTTTTCTGAAAGCTTACAGATAAGGAAAAGAAGAAATTAGTAATCTGTTGAAAACAATTCTCTGTACACGTTGCAATGTATTTATTGACCTCACAGACCAACGTCATTAACGATGTTGCCTCTCTTAAAAGGTACATTATTTCCACCTCCTGAACTGTCGCCAAGTTTGTTGTTGTCAAAAAAATTTGACTGCCTTCTAGTGGATGTATCCATGGCAACATTAAGGATGCATGGAAGTATGTGGATACTGATGGTTAGAACATTTGAAATGAATACGATTTTCATTCGTAGAGGAAGTATTAATAAACCTATAGTTATCTTTTCAATATCTTTAGAGTTCTCAGGGTTTTTTGGAGTGTGTTCTGAAAACTACCACAGACTGTGACCCGTTCATGGCATCATTACATTCAGATGCTGTGACAACAATACTGGAAGTTCTGTCAAACTGACGTTACCACAGCATCAGCTTCAGGATGAGGCAAGTAGCCTACATATTTATGTTCAGATTGACTATCAGCAGTGACTGCAAATGAGACGAAGAAAAAATTTAAAGTACAAAAAGAAGCATAGAAAATAGGTAGGCAAAAAAATTGGTTTTAAAATTGTGAAAAAAAAAAAGCATCTGAGATGCTGTGGGCGTGTCCGCTGAGAGAGCAGAGCCGCAGAACAAGCTGCTGCAACAACACACATCACAGACTGTGGGTGTGTTCTGATTCGCATACTTTCCTTTTTACTCTTAGTAGATACTACAAGCAGCCGGGCAGCAGGTGAGAACAAATATAACAAATATATATTTTTGTTTTTCATAATTAAACTAATGAAAAAGATGTGCAGTATATGTGTAATATTTTGACAACTAAATCACAATATTCAAGTCGCAGTACCTTTTATTTTAAGTCAACAAGTCTAACCTTTGACCAGTCTTCACATTCATCACCAACGGACGACTCCAGGGCTGACATATCAAGATCCAAGACACCCAAGGAGGATCCTTTGGAGGTTTGATGGTGGTGGAAGGAGCATGCTAACATGTTTCCTAACCTGGCAATGATTGAATGATTTCACCATCCAGTCAAAGAGACGTCTCCGCTGGATTTGGAATTCAAGAACGGAGAACCCAGCTTAATGTGAGGGACTGGAGCCTGGGTGGGTTTGATCACAGGTGCTGGTCAGATTACAGGACTCTGATTAATCGGTGCGGTTTTGGTTTAGACCAGGGGTGTCAAACTCATTTTAGATCACGGGCCACATACGGTCTGATTTGATCCGACTGTATAGGTAGTGATGGCCAAATGAAGCCTCATGAAGCATTTTCTTTATTTTCTGAGCCCACTAGATGGCGCTTTTTGTTCAACAAAAGGTTGAAAGCACACTGAATTACCATTCTTTGAGCCTCTCTCTTTAAACCATGAGCGCCATCTAGTGGGCTCAGAAAATAAAGAAAATGCTTCATGAGGCTTCATTTGGCCATCACTAATCGCAGGTGGGCCCCAGCAGTAAAACAGATGACAAACAGCCTGTGATGTCTTCAGAAGAAGTCAAAATTGTTGCTGGAGCTCTTTTGACATTTTCCAGTGTTTCCCCACTCTCCATGCACCTTGTGAATCGGTGAAACTGTGCCAGAAACCACTTTCTACTTCATGTCTTCAGAAGAAAAAAAGCAATTTCAACAATATTTCTCTGTTATTCCTCAGTCAGTCCACTACTCGAAGTCATTCCATGTGCATTTTTCCATACATTCCCACTCCTGTGTAGTAGTCCTGACAACACCACACCAAACCAAAATGACATGAAAGAAGTGTGTTATCGTCTAAGTGGAAAAGCCTCTGAAGCCACATTTAACATGAAGAACGCTACTCAATGTTTAACTTGCTCCTGAAACCTGGCACCTGTTAGCCTTCACAAGTGCATCAATGTTAAGTGTGAAAGGTCATCCAGTGGGCTGGATCACACCCTCTGGCGAGCTGGTTCTGGCCACTGGGGTGTATGTTTGACACCCCTGACTTAGACATAATGCCAGGTAACGCTTTGCAGGTATGCGCAGGTGCGGATTTTCAGAAACCTTTGCTCCGTGAGATTCGGCATCTTACAGTGTGGCTTTCATCGGCTCAACATATGCCATTATCCATCTATGCTTGCGTATGAAGCAATTTCACTTACAGATACTCCAAAGCTGGCAGTGGCGCAAAATGCAGAAAGCTTGGAAAAATGACAAATGAGGCCATTTATGTAATTGATAAAAGGTGTGAGAGCAAGTAGATAGATCAGACAGATTGTCAGGAGAGCGGAGGCCCTTAGAGACTGATTAGAAAACAGGCAACTACCAGAAGAGAGAAGAGCAAGACATCAAAGGAATAGATTGTGTCAGTTGGCAGGGTGGGAAACGCATCAACAAAATGTACTTCTTGTCCTGTGAATTAGTACCATCAGAGGGCTCAATCTGGCTTATTAGAGCTTGTTTTCAAGTGGCTCCAAAATGAATTTTGGCTTCTTTCCCACCCTGGGACTGAAGATGGTTTCAGAAGTGAGCAGAGCAGACAGAACAGAGGAGAGAGACAGAGGAGGTGAATGCAGAGCTACAGAATCGTTTTATTTAGCATGCTACAGACGTAATGCAGAATACACGAGAGACCATGAGAGGGAAAACTCAAAAAGCAGGAAACCAAGGCGCACCTCACCTTGTTAGAAAATAATTCATCCTTTAATTGTGCCTCTTCAGATCTAAACCAATACCTTACATTTTAATCTGTAGAAAATCTGAGAAAAAAAAAATACACATAGCTATTATTTCTGAAGAATAACCTCGAGTCAGAAGGTCCTGTTGGGTCGTTTAAAAAAAACGGGATTAACTCTCCACTTAAAAGTCTGGGTATCAGTGTGTTCAAATGCTTTTTGTTAAAATGAATTCAAAGGAACACTAAAGGCACAGAAACTTTGGTCCAACTGAGTAGCCCTCTCGAGTAAACTGTCACATGACAATGAAATCACAGTGGACTCATCTTCTAACTGCTCATACAGCATGCAACACTTTCTGATGTGAGACCCTACCATAACTAGACATGCTTAGAAAACCATTGTCACTGACAATTACATCTCACTGCTATGGAAAAAAAAGCATGGAAGGCTTCAAAAACACGAATAAAGAAATACTTAGCCACGAGCCACATCGTGATATGTGACGTGTGAATTCAAAACTGGGGGAGAACGATCTTACACTCGACATACTTGTGGAATAATGGAATTCAAGTTAAGCTCCCTGTCACAACTCATACGTGTTGCCTCGGGAACATCGTCTCCTGCTGCTAAACTAAAAGGGAAAATGTTATGAATCTAAAACAAAACAAGCTTGGCCTGGTTGGTGGCACAGCTTCGAAAATGTCTAGAGGACGACAAAACATTCTCACTAACCCCCCCAAAATATCCAATACCAATGTGCCTCAAAAGCAAAGGAGCAATTCATGAATGTGTCCAGCTGTAGAAACAGTTCATATTGTCAAGTAAGGCACATAAGTACTGTATCTTTTCAACTAAATAAAGAATTCAACACTGATCTACACCAAACTATCATACAGGGGGACAATCAATCATGTCATTGTTTTGCTTGACATAAAAATACAGAGGTACCAATAAGAATTGCTGGGAGGATCCAGTATCTCTTTTTAAAAAAAGGATGCAAGTCAAAAATTTCAGTCTCTCTCAAGGAATGACAGGATCAACAAAACCCCAACAACAAAACTGATTTACTCAATGTGGTCCCCCCCCCAGTGTCCAGACACAGTCTGAAAGGTTTCTGACCACCACCTCCGAGACACTGAACCCTGGTACTGTGGCTCAGATTGTTTAAATGGTGGACTTGGAGAAGGAGACTCTCAGGTGCTGGTTGCCTCCCATGTTGTAGTTGTGAAGGTCAATCAAGGCCTGGATTGCCTCTTCCACTGTTGACATCTGGATCAGAGCCATTTTGCGATCCCTAAGAAAATAAGACAGTTAAAGAACCACAGGAACAAACTCTGCTCAGGTACAACACAAACCTAACACTAAACTAGCACAAGAATCAATCATCGATCAGAGACGGGTCTTCAATGGTATCATGTTGTCGGGGCCCGTTCTGTGACTACATATGATTTATTTTACAGCAGGATAGGTCTACGTACTGGAAAAATTTGAATGCTTTCACAGTGCCTCCAGCGTTGGAGAAGAGCAGCCGCAGGTCATCCTCCGTCACATCTTGTCTGTTGAAATAAAGGTCACCGATTACAGTCTGGAAGGAAGTTCATGCGTTTAATGGCACAGTCTCAGACTTTGCTGTCAACACTTTCCAGAGGGACTCGTTCTTGTTGACAGTGACGTCTGTGGATTATCCCCCCGTTAACGTTTCTGATGTTTTTTTTGTAGTTTTTCAATGCTCTCACAAAAGTCCACTGACCTCCACTGTGCTGAGGTTGACGCAGACCTTGATCTCCAAACCTGGAACTACAATTACCACCCCCTCGTTTGTATGTCTCCGCACACCACAGATTCTCTTACATTTTATATCCATGTCAGTCAGCACAATTTCAAGATCAGAGTCACCAATTAAGTATCTGACCAACTGTCTCCTCTTCAGTTCCTGAGATATGACGTTCTGTAATAGTCAGAAAAGTTTTACAGAACATGATGATGTCACAGTGAAGCTGACCTCTGACCTATTGGATATAATTTTAATAATTTGTGTGAAGATTTGTCATAATTAGCATATGAATTCTTGGGTTTTGGACAAAAACATGTTTTGTGAGGTCACAGTGACCTTTGACCACAAAAATCTAGTCGAGTCATCGTTGAGTCCAAGAGGACATTTGTGCCAAACTTGAAAAAAATCCCTCATGCGTTCATGTTCACAAGAAAGGGACAGGCGGGCGGGCGGATGTACATATGGCACGTATGATCTGACTGCCCTGGTACTTACGGGATGTTGGAGAGGTGGAGGGTGGCCGATGGCGGGAAGATGTTCTGGAAATTCTTGGAGCCGGGTTTCTTGAAGCGATGAAGTGGGGAGTTGGCGTAGTCCTTGGTCAGGCCCTGGTCGTCCAGGCCGTCGCGAGGCAGCGCCACAGTCTGGTGTTTGGACAGCGTCACCCGGATGATCTTCCCGTACATCTTCTGGCCATTCAAGTGGCTCATTGCTTTATCAGTGGCAAAGGAAAGGAAGGTCAGTGAGGAGGAAGCTGCAGCCTGTTGTGGTATTCACTACTGAAGGCCAAATGAAGCCTCATGAAGCATTTTTTTATTTTCTGAGCCCACTAGATGGCACTTTTTGTTCAACAAAAGGTTGAAAGCACACTGAATTGGCATTCTTTGAGCCTCACTCTTGAAAACATGAGCGCCATCTAGTGGGCTCAGAAAATAAAGAACATGCTTCATGAGGCTTCATTTGGCCATCACCAGTATTCACTGGCAATACTAACTGAACCCCATGAGGGAAAAAATAACTTTCACAGGAATGAAGGGGGGCCGGCCTCCAATGCTGTATCGAGTTGTCTTAATACATTCATAGACATGACTCACCAGCAGTTCATCACAATTAGTTAATGGAAAACTGTGTTACTTCTGTATTTTTGAGAGTAATTATTGAGTAATGTGAGGTGCCGTAAAACATAGGTCATATTTCCTAAATGTGAAATAAAGTGCTTTGATCTGGTTTTGCAGATAAGGATCAAATTGGCAGTTGGCTCCCAAGTACAACACTAAGTAACAAGGACAAATTCGCAGGAGCTGCAATCACATACATGCATGCATCCACATGTTCATGCATTCACTCCAACACAAAGACTGACCAACCAACAGAGTGACCTGTAGAGCAGTGGTTCCCAACTGGTGCAGTCACAGGGTCCAGATTTCTCCTTAGTCATTAGTTCAAGGTCCAAACTGTTTAATATACATTTAGCATCATAATTGTGTTCGACCGTGTCTTTGAGTTTGTTTGTGGTCTCTGTCAAGCAGCTGTCTGTTAGTCACTCGCTCTGCAGCAGGAAACAGCACTTCAAAATAAAAGCTCTGTGCCGGAAATTCACTGTACTACAAACTTGACACCTTTGCTGATAATATACAGTCCATTCAGAAGGGACCAGCGACCCACCAGTTGGGAACCACTGCTATAGAGTAACTTTTGTAAGTGACAGTGAAAAAACAAGGTGTTTATTTCTTGATTGTCTTGTTTCTTCCACTGCTAACTGAAACTGAAAAGTCAAAAATTGTGTTACTATAATGTCTCATATCTGTAATAAGTATGGTTGGATGCAGCAGTGACTCCCTTGCAAAGGACGAAGGCCCCGGACAAACACGGCCACCAGCATCACAAGACAATTAGACGTGAACGACTGAAGTGGATGCCTGTGACATCTGCTCACCCAGCTGGGCCTGGTTGGCATCTGACATCTGAATGAGAGCGCTGTCCTTCTTATTGTAAAGGATTTTCACCCTCTGGACATCGCCGTACACTCCTGCGTTAGAGCCACAGGCAGGCAGGAGGAGAAGAGGTGGAGTGGAGAGAAAGCAGACAGTTAGAAAAAAAAACAGAAAGTTAGCATCGGAGACAAGGATATTTGAAGACAAGAAACACAGAAGAGAGACTAGCAGAGTACACACAAGAACTTTACAGTAGACTTTT
Source organism: Epinephelus moara (assembly GCF_006386435.1). Lineage (NCBI taxonomy): Eukaryota > Metazoa > Chordata > Actinopteri > Perciformes > Serranidae > Epinephelus > Epinephelus moara. The sequence goes on along the minus strand of NC_065516.1, from coordinate 35,175,960 downwards.
AGAGTGAGAGGTGTGTAGAAAGAAGAGGGAAAGAGAGAAGAGACACCCTCTAAACAGATAAGTTATCAAGCTGTGTCAGATGGCTACAAATTAAAACAGCATGCAAAATAATGACTTAAGCGTGCATTAACTGATTACTACATAGGGAAGTATAGGGGCAAAGTAATGGACATTAACCCAAACCAATAAACAGGGGGCCAAAATGTATTACTGATTACTCAATAAGCTGCTGTGCGCAAACAAATATACATAAGCCTTTGATAATAACAATAATAATAATAATAATGATAAATGTCTCAAAGATAGAATGAAAATAGAACAAAAAGAGTAGGTAGAAGAAAGAGAGAAGGAGAGAAAGAGAAAGAGAGAGTAGGAGAGAGGAGAGAGAGAGCTAACGATAACATACCGAAGAGGGTAAACAGACTTTGGGGCGTAACCATCTTTAGAGGGAGAGAAGAGCAACAAGCAGCGTGAGACAGGTAGAGAGGTAGAAGAGTCGGAGCGGAGCGGAGGTAGAGATGGACAGATCAATCCAGAACGGTAGGTAGGAGGAATGGTGGTTTTTGTTTTCCCCCCGGAGAGTGATGGAGGTGGTGGGTCATGGAGGAGGGGAGCAGGCGGCGAGAGAGGAGTCATGGAGGGGAGGAGGGAGGTTCGTTAATGTGGGAGGAGGAGGAAGAGGAGGAGGTGGAGGAGGAAGAAGGGGGCGATTTGAGGGGATTAAAAGTCCCCCACCGGCACGTGGAGTGGAGGGAGGAGGCAGGATGGATGGAGGGGGAGAAGGAGGGGNAATAAAATATAGGTCAGTACACTGGAATAATGCAGGTAGTTTGGTCAGAGATAATGGCTTGGATCAATGTTCTCTTTAGTCAAAATACAGCAAATAACTTGCGCCAAAATGTCTTTCACCCTGGACAAGCATGGGGTAAAGGTACATTCATGTCAAAATCATAATAAAATCAGCAATATAAAGTCATAACCATGGGATAAAAACAACATGCAGCAGGTCGGAAGTCTGAAGATATACAATCTTTCAGCGAGGGAGAATGGTAGTACAAGGATGTGAGAAGCTGAGGGGAGAAAATTAGTTAAGAGACCATGCAGTTCAAATTTTGTTTCCAAGTACAATTAGACATGCAAGAGTTGATGTGAAGGCCACTTAGGTGGCGTTCACACAAGTCTGAGAGGCTAAAAGAAAGATTAAGCACAGTATCTTAACATCAGGTGTTTAGTTTGAATGGTTGAGATACTGTCAAAGGCTCCGCTATGACACATTCATTCACAGCCAGAGGGAACAGACTGATGAGGAAAGAGACAGAGACATTAGGTGAGACAAATTAGATGCTATTTAAGTCACAGTCAAAAAAAAATGCAGAGGAAGAGGGAGAGAAGCGTTTCAGAGAGGCAGGTATTTGTTCCCAGACACAGGTTAGGAGACCACAGAATGATTTCATATGAGCTTTCATATGAGCTGAGGAGAGGTGAGGAGAGCTTAGAGAGAAAAACAGAAGAGAGACAGTTAGCTGAGTTAGGTACAGTTTGACAAGAGGAGGAAGGGGCAGAACATCGGAGGAGGAAAGAGGGGAGTTTGGTGCGGTGACAGAAATCCCCCTCTCTCATACAGGGACATAATGAGTCTTGACCAAAAGTTTAAAAAAAAAGTAAAAACAGCAAGGTTCTGGGTATGTATGAGACACTAGAAGAGCAAAGAAAAAGGTTAGACACTTTATTTTTTACTTCATATCAAAACTAACTGGAATAACAAGAGGTCCAACCGTCTCTTCTAAAGTGGTGTGGAATTTCAGGTGTGACGTCAAATGTCCCCTGGGACACTTCAATGATTAGACTCCATAAATTAAACCACACCTAACAGCTCTAAGGTTAAAAAATATTCTGTAAATATCTAAAAAACAATAATCAAGTAATATCCTCTACTTTTTATGGCTGACACATTCTGGCCGGTTGGTTGGTCAATATGCTCTGGTCCCACAACATTCTCACTAGTCGGACAATGTGTCCACCAAAGCGTTTCTTTTCCCAGCTGTAAGTGCAGTTGTTTTTCGGCTGTAGATGTCCTCTGTGACAATTGGTTGTGATGGCCAAATGAAGCCTCATGAAGCATTTTCTTTATTTTCTGAGCCCACTAGATGGCGCTTTTTGTTCAACAAAAGGCTGAAAGCACACTAAATTGCCATTCTTTGAGCCACCCTCCTTAAATCCGGATCGCCATCTAATGGGCTCAGAAAATAAAGAAAATGCTTCATGAGGCTTCATTTGGCCATCACCAACAATTGGCCTTTGTGGTACTTGTCCCACACCATCTCCACTGTGACTGGACGGCTGGTTCCAGTTACGAGCGCAGTGTTTTCAACTTTCATTTTTAACCACAATAAATAATATAAAAAAAAAAAAAAAATCACAGAGGACATTCAGTGTCAGATTTATCTTTATGGATTTATTTTACTAAGTCTCCAAAAAGAAGCTGCAGTTGAGGGCTGGGTTATAAAGCTTCTGAAAAGGATATGATCACACTGGAGCCCTTGTTGGAGCAGCGCAATGGCTAACATTAGCTACTGGGCTAAAAACAGTACGTCTCTCTCACATGCAGTGTTAAGGCCCAAACACACCAACTGACTTCAGAGAACTAACAGTGATGAAGGCCCCCTGCTGCATCGCCCGACATTGCCGTGTCTCAGCCAAAAAGTTGTACATGTACACACCACTAAGACACAGCTGACAGCCAGCATGACTATTCTGCACCTGCATGAGAGGAAATAACTCCTCACGTGAGCAGATGGCAGTGGTCTGTATTAGTCGTTCAGATAGGGCAACTAGAAGACCATCATGGTGCTAGTTAGCCAGTTAGCATATTAACAACACAATCCAATGTTGAAAGAACAGAGCATATTCACCGAGCACAAGTAAAAAAAAAACACAAACCATTAGGAAACATTTCTGCTAAAGAGCTTAATGGATAAAGAAAAATAATCTGACCTTATGAACTAAGTTTGTTTTGGTCTCACTCCCTCTTGACTTTGTTTACTTTCCTCACTTCTGTTTCTTTTCTCATGTGCTGAGCTGAACTACCAATCAGAGATTTCATTCACCAACAGGTTCCGCAGTTGCTAATTCAACATGCTCAATTGGCCGAAAAAGTAGTGATGGTCAAATGAAGCCTCATGAAGCATTTACTTTATTTTGTGAGCCCACTAGACGCCGCTTTTTGTTCTACAAAAGGTTGAAAGCACTCTGAATTGCCATTCTTTGAGCCTCTCTCTTCAGAAAATAAAGAAAATGCTTCATGAGGCTTCATTTGGCCATCACTGAAAAAGCCAACGGGGAATGACGAGGGGTAATGGTGCGGGACATACTGTACTGACTAGGGTGACAGACGGTAACTCAGATCCACAGGTCAGATGGACACTCCCAGTGTTACAGTGCCCAGTTTATTACGAATATCATATTTATTTTTGCCTTGAGACATCCCACTGGTCTGAAAACTTCCACTCAGGGCAAGTGATAATGTCGAGCTCTGTGACGGGGAAAAAAACACTTTGGTGGACACAGGTAGAGTGCACTCAGTGCACTGTGGTCATGTAGTTCATCTAGAAACAATGTGCTGATTTCTTTTTTCTGCCCATCGACCAACTGATTGCTTGAAGGGTAGGTAGAATTTCAGTCGACCAAGATTTTCTTTGGTTGTTTGAAGCCCTACGACATCTCTGCCACAGATTTTATCAGCCTGACTACAGAAAAACATTTTGTGGAATCAAAAGCTCAAACAAATCTACAGGTGCACAAAACCACCCTCTCATTCTTTCTCTGCTTTCTTATTTTGAGAGTTCCTAACATTTGCATAAATCAGAATAGTCCAAAATCATCCAAGTGCTAGAGCTAAATATGTTAAATTAAGTAGTTTAGTTAACGTGATTGTGTTCTCAGGTCAAATGTGTACAAAACATCCCACCATGGACCTTCCTAACGTGACCTCTATGACAGACACCAGACAATGAAAATAGTAGCACAAGAAGGACTACTGGCCATAATGAGGAAATAAAAAACCAAAAAAAAAAAAACAAACAAAGAGAGGGATGAAGGTGGTGGGTAGGGGTGGTGGACTTTAAGCCTTAGATGGTCCATCTGACTGGTGTCTGTGCAGGTGTGTTACTGACCTCCTCATTAAGGTTGCTGACCAGCAGGACCCCACTGGACCCCGCCTGCCCAGCTAGGGCCACCCTCCCTGCAGCAGCAGCAGCCGCCGCTGCCGCGCTCAGAGGGTTCAGGGCTCCTGACGGGAGGCAGACAAGACAATCATGGAATGGAGAGCAGCACTTCCACTAAACCACAGCATTACAACACTGAGCAAGGATGCAACTTTTAAACCAGCCCCAAATGACTGATACTCTCTATCAAGCAGCAGCAGCCACCATTCAATATTCATTAAACTGTTTAAAAAACACAGCGCTTACAAATTATTCAAACCTGTCCAGATTCTGATCAAAACGTCTCAGGAGAATAAATTCAGCCAGTTGGCACAAACAACAACAAGATAAAAGGAAGAAAAATAAAAGTGTGATCTACCTGGGATCTTACCGAGGAGGGAGTTGGAATCTTTGGTGAATGCAGCGGCCACCGAGGGGTCGAGGCTGGGCTGGCCGTCACCAGCAGGCAGCTCAGGTCGTGTGTAGTCGCGGCTCTTATCATTGTTGTACTTGACATTTAGGTTGACCAGCTTGGAGAAGTCGATTCGCAGCGTGCAACATGAATTGTAGATGTTCTGACCATCGAGTGCCTGGTGGGAGGAAGGAAGTCATCACACACAGTAGCCTATGTTCAGCTGTTTGGTATTGCAAACAGTAAACCAGACAGTAGGTGATGAATAATAAAGATGCATAATATGACTAGTGGAAGCTGTAGGTATACGACTGCTTACCAGTTTGGCTTGCTGTGCATTGACAGGATCGCTGAACTGCAGAAGAGCCTGGAACTGATTGTTCTTGGTGAATGTGATTATCTTCATGACTGTACCAAACTTGGAGAAAATCTGCAAACAAAAGAATAAAAATAAACACAAACTTCGACATTTAAGCACAAACAGTGGATATTCTGTCACATTCCAACTGATCCGTCCCATACCTGTTGCAGTACATCCAGCGTTACAGGGTAGAACATGTTGTCGATGATGATCCGCAGCACAGGACTGGAGGCCGCGGCCAGAGCCTCCTGTACATCTGAGCTTGGTGACCCGCCAGACTGGACTGCCGACACTGCCTGAAGCACCGCCTGGGTCCGCTATGGTCAAACACAAGCTGTCAGCCACTATCATCAATGGGGCTCAACAGACAAGATGGTGACCCATTTCTGTACTTTAAACTGCAAACATCTAAAAGGTAGTCTCTATGGTTGTTGGTTGGTTTCCGCAGTTATGTTGCATTGCTTGGAAGATTATCACAGTGGATTACTGTCGCAATTTTATTACACACAACAGAATTCCATGACTTTTCCAGGCCTTAAAAATGTGTCTGCAAAATCCCATGACTTTTCCAGGTTTTCCTTGACCATGGGAACCCTGTTCAAGGTATTAGACAGCCAAACAAAAGGCTCTAGTTCTCAATCAAATACTAAGGGCCCCGACACACCAAGCTGACAATAAGTGAGCCGTCAGTGAGCATCTGTCACCCTAGTTTTTGTGGTGTGCCCTGCACTGGAGGCACTGGTGGCACTTGTGGCGCTTGTCTGCTGTTTTTCAGTCGATTCAGTGTGTTGAATTGGTGGTGGAACCCGTCTTTGAATGAAATTACTCTGACAACGGGACAAACGGAAGTGAAGAAAGCGAACAAACAACTGAAGTCAAGAGAGTGCGAGACTGAAGCAAACTTGTTATATTAGAAAAGAATATTTCTGTAGATGCATTGCGATGCATGCGTGGACGATCCGGCATCAATGCACAAATGCCAATAATCAGTTATCTAAATGTTGATTAATAACGTAGTGTTGAAGGAACTAAAAAAGGGGAACTCCACTGTGATGTCAGAGTAGGACCCAGACAGCCTACAGTGAGGACACGTCAGAGTTAACTTGTAATTCATCTTTACAAAATGCAGCAGTTGCAAACTTGTTTTAATGTTAGTCTGAATAATGTATGAATCAAATGTAATTACATTTGAGAGGCAAACATGAAGTTTACAATGAACACTTGCTTATGCCATTAGCCAGAGACTAACATTAACAAGCGGAGTAGGGATCAGCACGTAAACTGCCTGACTAACACATGCTGCAGCATTAACTGCCTTAAAACACCTCTGTGGTGAAGAAAATAACCCTATGATCAGTCTGTTTCAACTTAAGAACCCCGCCCCTGGCCTGCTCAGCGTCTTGGCTTTCAGCAGAGCTATCGGAGAGAGAGGCTGCTCGCAGTTCCAATGTATATAATATAATTAACAACAGAGCAGAGCTGTGGAGCGCTCCGCCTCATGTTAGTCTTATACACACAGGAGACTTTTTTCAAATTAATCAATTCATTCATTAATGCAGTTAACTTTTTAAAATAAAAAGATGCCGATCATATATTATCCAACATGAACTGCAAACTGTTTCCAGTGAAATATAACGGTATGCAAACAATGGACCCTACGCAGGCATGTGTATATCCCACGACTGATTAGCATGAGCATCTGCAGATGGATACAATCCGAATGGTTCAAAAGCTCGGGTATGGAGGTGGGTTAAAGAGAAAAGGGACCTGAACAAGAGCCACAGTGTATGCACGTAAACTCATCTGTTTTTTTAAATTATGGATCACTACAAACACAGTATGCCGTGTTTTTAAAAGTATCAAGTTGTAACTGAATTATTGTTCCTAACTCACAGCAAATATGAATTGTTCTTCAAACATCAGATTGTGTTATGTATGTGCTAACTGGCGTCTTGAATCCGTCCTGTCAGTCTTCTGGACAAATACAGACTACTCCTCTCACACAGGTAGTGATGGCCAAATGAAGCCTCATGAAGCATTTTTTTTATTCTATGAGCCCAGTAGATGGTTCTTTTTGTTCAACAAAAGGTTGAAAGCACACTGAATTGCCATTCTTTGAGCCTCTCTCTTTAAACCATGAGCGCCATCTAGTGGGCTCAGAAAATAAAGAAAATGCTTCATGAGGCTTCATTTGGCCATCACTACACACAGGCGCAGAAATTACGTGCTGACTGGCTGTTGGCTGAAGTCATTCTGACATGTTCTAGCATAAGTTTTGGCTGAGATAAAGGCGGCACAAGACATAGCAACAGTCGGCCTTCGTCGCCACTACTGCGTTGATGTCAGTTTGGTGTGACTTAGGCACAAGAGTAGTTGCTGTATATCATAAGTATGCTAATTAATGAAATGGGTGTTTGGTTTAAATAAAAACCTGCAGCAACCCTTGACAGAATATCCGGAACACAGTGATCTGTTAGTCTGGCTCTACTCACCTGGTTGCCAGCATCAGTTTTGAGTTCTTTGTGATTGGAGTACTGAATAAAGACGGGGACATTGCGGATATGAGGAGTCACAGTGGTGTAGTAGTTCACCATAGTGATGGCTGCCTCCTCCGTCCCCATCTCCAAAAATGCCTGGAAGAGGAGAAAAGAGAAAGCAAAGCTCTGATAAATGCCCCACCACAGTGACTAACAAGTCCTCATCAGATAACGTAGTTTCCACTAAATTTGGAAAAAACCTTCCAACTATTTTCACTGAATTATGTAAAGTAATTTAAGATATCCTGTGTGTAACAGACAAACAGGCCAAACCACACAGCCTCTGTGCCTGAGGTCACTGCTGCAAAGTGTACATCAGAGTGAACTGTGATTCACCACTGTGGTGGCAACAGATAAGTTATCAGACCAGCACAGATGAAGCTGTCTGAACATGGAGATGATGCAGTTGCCGATCGATCATGACTAGCCGACACACCGACATCAGTACTGTGAGGAGAACAAAGCAGCTCTACTTGACAGGAATCTAGGGGACAAATGCCAAGTATCTCCTACATTCCTCCTCTGCACCCAGACAATAGGCCTTTGGTCAGCTTTTGTATGAGGCTGTGGGCATGTTTCAGATGCAGTGCAAGATAACACGACCGGATGAGTCCAACCGCTCGTGACACAATAAGATGACAGTGGACACTTGACAGGTCGAGGCAGAAAAAAGAAATAAGATCTGACACTCCACTGTTCCAAAGAAAACATCATCTAAAACTGAAGTCTGACAATTGTTGCGTGGTTCTTACGAATACACCTCAACTTCAGTTTCTTCCACTCACCTGGTTCTTTCCCTTCAGTGTGAGGATATTGGTGACTTTGCCAAAAGGCAAGCCGAGGGCGATGACTTCTGTCTCTGAGGCCTCGTTGGGCAGTTTCCTGATGTGGAGCACACGAGACGGTGGGGCCTCCTCCACCCTCAGTTTTTTACTGTCACTGCCGTTGGACGCCCCATCTAAAAGTTTAGCATAAACACTTATTAACTGTGCTAATCAACACAATGATAGCAACTGTGACTTGAAGGATAAAGCTGGTGATATACTGTATTTTTGTTGTGGTCAACAAATCTCATAAAAAGCCCAAAAGCAATGTCTTTTCAGCCCATCTTTAAATCTCTAGGCCAGATCATAACCAACAACGTGTCAGTCTGTCTGTCTCTCAGTTCCTTTTCTCAGCCCAAAGCCCACTGGGTCCAACTGACGAGATCATCCTCATGACTATATACAACCATGAAGGTAAACTTACAGCTCAGTAATTTCCTAAAACAGCCGGCTAATGTCATTTTTAGCAAATGTTACTCAAGCAGGAGCAAATAGTGCACTTGACAGGGACTATTTTCAGCCCCTTTAAATATGGACTGATCCATATTTGGTGATCTAATGAGTATTTGGGGCAGCAGGACAGTGTGTGTGAGTCAAAATAAAGTAGAGTGTGTGAACATAGGACCCAGGGCAACAATGTGACTCACTTATGTGTTTTGAATAGTTTTGGGACAACAGAGGAAAAAGATATATCAGGCTTTGAAGACACACACAACACTTGTTAGAGTTTTGGGTGTGCATGTGAGATTTGTTCCTGGGTGTTAATATCAGCTAATGTACTGTATATTTAGACACACAGTATTTTCATGTTTGCATGTTAAGTGCTGTGAGTGCTGATTTTCTTGGACCCTCACAGCGTTGCTTCATGTGTTCTCTTTATAGCCCTCAGCGTTAGACTGCTGATGACGAAGGGGAAGCCTGGACTCTGAATTCTTTTAATCTACTTAAGCACTCAGTTGTACTAGAGCTCTGATTCTCGGCCTGAGCTCTATCAGGCCTGATTTGACCCGCTGGGTTGGAGCCTGGTCGGGCTGTTATTTCTCATTATTCCACAGGGCTTGAATCGGGTCATGTTCTTAACAATTTATCTTCTTATTTTTGTAATGAAACTGGCAGTTGTCGTGTGTAAATGGGAGGAGTTTTAATGGACTGAATCGAGAGGGAAAGAGACAGACAGAAAGCGGAAGAGACTGGAGAACACGGGGAGAAAGACAATGCACACAAGAGAGGGACGGAAAACGAGGGAGGTGAGGCTGTATGGCGACTTGGTTGGTAGTGTTTGCCTCTGCTTCCCCAGCAGTGGGAGAGATATGCGAAAAGAGTGGTGACCATCACCTGGAGTCGTATCAACGTGGACCACTGCACACAATGAGGGCTCATTTATAATCAGTGTGAGACATGGACGGGGCATTCTGTCCGTACACTGCATTCGTTTTATCTCTCTTAATGTACGTTTCTGAAATCTTACAGATATAGATCAAACGGAGCAGTACCACTACAGATCGCATAGTTTAAGCAAGATGTCCCCGTAAGAGACGACAAAGAAATTTAAATAATGGCAGAACGGAACAAATTGGTAATATAGTGAAAACAATTCTCCATCCACATGTCTGGATGTATTTAATGGCCTCACAGACCACCACTGTCTACAACGCCACCTCTGTTTAAAGATACACTATTACGCCTTCTCCACCATCGCTTCATTTTGTGACATTTTTGACTCTTCCCTCTGGCGCCATATATTGGCTGTATCTATGCCAACATAAAGGAAGCACAGAAGTATGAGAGCAGTGACGTTTACAACGTCTGAAATGGATGCGTCTATTTTTGTGCGTAAAGGGAGTAAAAATTTGTCCTCAGGCACACGACAAGCGCAGCACACTCTGCCAAACCTGTAATGCACAATTGAGGAGAAGGAGGAGAAGTGGTGCGAGGAAACACACCTTAGCTTGTAAAACATTTTTTAATATTTTCAAAATATATAATATATGAAGACTGCTGTCATGGTTCAGGCTTGGGCAGGAACAGTGCAGGGTCACTTAGGGTCAGGGCTGGGGTTTTGTTTGGACCCGATCGGTTTTAATTTGCACGACAGCCCTTTGTCCAGTTACCATGTTTGGACATCTTTTTTTCTCCGTGAGAATGTATAATTTCACATTAGGGTTGACATGAGAACCGATACTTTGGTACCAAGTCGATGCCGACACGCAAAAAATACATCGGTACCTGATTTTTTTTTTTTGGTACCGTAAGTACCGGATACAACTTCGCCCTCAGCGAGCCGTGTCAATTCCTGTCGGAACTGATGGGGGCAGTACACGCAAGTCAGTCTGTGCCGAGGATGAGTGCCGAAGAAGAACGCCTGTTCTCCATTGACTTTGCTAGAAACAATGGCTTCTACAAGTGCTACTGGAGCCACCACACCTCAGCTTGTCAAAAAGTCAGGTAGTAGGAGTCGTGCGTGGAGATATTTTGCATTTGAGGCAGATGAAAGTGGAGTAATTATAAACTCGGAAAAACCAGTGTGCGAACGGTGCCTTCGAAGTTTCCAGACCAAAGGAGGAAACACTTCAAACCTGGCTGAACACTTAAAAGACAAGACACCCTGACTTGTTTAAAGAATTCAAGGTGAGTGAGTTTCAATTTACCATCACTTGTGTTATGTTATACTTATCCCGAAATATACGTTACATCATTTGGGTTTGAGAGCCAGCTTACTACGTTTATAGGGGCGGCTACGAGTACTCGCTACCTCACGTTATAACTTACCCTGGAACAGATGGCTAACGTTATGCGACGTTAACAATACCGTCTTTAACGTTACTTAACGTTGCGTTTCAAGCAATTATTATCGGACTAATTGTCTGTCACCATGTCAGTGAATTCAAAGTTTGAAACCGTTTTAATAAAGTAGTGAACTTAGAAATACATGAGTTCTGTTTTTTGATTTTTATCGTGGTATCGAATGAGTATCGAGAATCGTGGAAATTCACTGGTATTGTTATCGACTACTGAAATTCTGGTATTGTGACAAGCCTATGGCACATGCTGACTGCTTTCAAATGCAGGACTGGCCTTGCAGCTTACGTGCAGGGCGTCATCATTTATGTGCCGTCTATCAACCCAAATTCAGTCGATTCAGATGCCAAATCATGTCAGCTCTCAACTCAAAACATGTGACTGAGAGACATTTCTCCCATGGCACAAAACAAGTGCTTCTGAACTAAACAGAAAGCTGATTGCAGCTTAAGTCGCTGCCCAGAGATACCTAGCTCTCACACGGAAGCATTTCATTTAGGATTTATTTTAAACTCTGAAGCAATCTGACCTCATCCAGGTCACCATCACCCGTCCATGGAGTCAGACCCAGAGCGCTATGTATGAGCGTGCACGCTGACAGGAATTTGGTGGCAGAACATCTTCGTCTTGTTATACAACATAGTGAGAACGTATATGTCAATAGCAGAGCTATGTACTCTCACCTATTTCTTATTACTACTGTTACATTTTGCACTGGTCAAATACACCACTGTGAATCTTGGTTTTCTTGAAAACAGAAATAATGACGGCGCATGAATAATCTTGATGCTAAAAGATTCAGTGTGCTGAGAGTGCACACAGCAGTATTTGCCAGTCAAACTACCACAAAATGATTTATAATTCTGTTTTGTAGCACAACACCCAGCCCACTCATGCTAAAGGTTAGAGGCTATCTGTTACAGATCCTTCTTTTTTTTTTTTTAAAGCTATCATAGCAGGACTGGGAAATCCTGCACTCAAAGAACCATCAATCCACCCCTGCATGATGGGTTATTTAAGATCACCAATGGCTGATGTTGTGAAGCTTCCTAAATAAAGGCAGTCTGAGAATCTTTATCTCACTTTATTGGACGGGTCCCTGGGGTGACATTAGCTTGGAAACGGGGTGTTGTGTAGCAGAGGTTGACTGGGACTTTGATTAAAGACCTGTGTGTTTGCCTTTACATTGTTCTTATGTTGTCGGCAGAGAGTTTAATAGCCTAACTTTGTGGTGGCATGACCAGCTCTTTGAGTCATCCTTCTGCAGTTTTCTTTGAGATGCTTCTGATAACATCTCAACAGTGAGGAGGCATTACAATGCAGTGGTATCCACTATGTCTGTGCTAGTCACATGTTACTGTGTGTGGGTGCCCACCTACTGAGGAGCGTGATGTTATTCAGACACTAAATAGCTCCCGTGGGAAAACGGTTCAACTCACGCAGCCTTTTCAAACACCTATTAATCCTTTGATTCCTTTTAATACGGTCTGTCACTACCGATCAAACTGCTTCCTGTAAATTCCGTCAAGACCCTCCCTATTCAAGGGTGGTCGGAACGAACTCACCACTGATACTGCTCATGCCAGAGTTGGGACTGTTGTACATACTCAGCTCGTCTGATCCTCTCTGCGGAAAGAAAGACAAAGGCAGACAGTCAGGCACAGTTGTGAAATAATGGGGGAAAACTATTTCCATTTTCCAGACAAGCCCTCAAAGACAACAATAAAGCAGAGGTCTCTGAAGACAGTTTAGAGGAACAAAAGGAGTGAAGAAGAGTGGGTGAAAAGGGACATAAACAGCAGAAGAGTGGTCTGCTCATCTTCTGCTGTGGGTTTAATCTTGCTGAATTTAAGATGTCAAGATGTGTCATTTCATCCTGAGCTATTCCAGGTCCCAGAAGGCTTGCTGGAGCTGACGGGCGCCCTGTGCTCTTAAACCTGACTGATGGGATGAAGAGCAACCTGGCTGGGGACCCATTACACACACAACTTTATAATAGCTTCATACACCCCTCCTTGTTTCTGTCTGACTGAATTTGAACCAATTGTTCTTTTGTCACTAACATTCTTTATGGTTACGATAAACTAGATGTTGCAGGCCCTGCTACAGCGACATGACACAAATAAATTGAAAGGGTAATAAAGTTGTCTGACTTGGGCCAAAATGTGAGCACACAGTGCACGGGCTACAAGAATCCAATAAATGATTTCTCTCCCAACAGCTGGCAACCCTCTGTTTTGTCTTTGACACTGAAATATTGATGAAATAAACAGGATGACAAAGACCCACCATATCAGAGGAATCTGAATTTTATGACTGTTCCGTTTCCCTTCGAGAGACGACTTTAACTTTGTTTGGTGCAGATGGAAATGCAGCAGGCACTCAACAAATCAGATTAGGTAGCCACAACAACAATGCGCTTACATAAAGGAAACAGGTTTGTTTGGTGATCAGCAGGGCCCTACCCATTCTATTAAAGCCATTGTGCTGTTAAAGTTCAAAACACATACTTGAAGGAAATCTGACTGTAGGAGGTTCAATGTTTAAAAAATACATTTAAAATCTTTATGGCATGTCTCTTCTAATTTATTCCATGGATGTTTTGTTGGTTTAAAATAAAGCTAAGCCTGAGCCTGATGGTTTGTAAGTGTGCTTCAAATGTTAAGTTAGAATCAGCAACATTTATGATACTTGATTAATCATTTAAGTCCACAAAAATGCCCAAAATGCACTGGCTCCAAGGTCTCAAATGTGATTATTTGCTGTTATTCCTAGCTTTTTATTATGGTAAATTAAATATCTTTGAGTTTGAACTGTTAATCACACAATCTGAAGACATCATATCAGGTTCAAGGAATCTGTCAGATATGTTTCACTATTTTCTGAGATATGAAACGAGTCACCAGTCAACCAGAAAAACAATATACAGATTCATTGCTAAGTTTCAGTGCATTAGTGGAAGTTTGCTCTCTTTGAAGACAATTAGGAAAATACAGTAAAGATCTGAAGCTTCAGAATTCAATGTTTAGAGCCCTTCAGATGAAAAACTGTCTGTTACACATTTCCACCATGTCCACTTAAGATAAATGTTAAGGTCCTGACAGTCAATGTAGGGCTGTTGGCGAGCATCTGTCGCACTAGTTGGTGTGCTGTTTCCTTCACTATTGCCCCTCGTCTGCCCCCATCTGCTTTTTTTCGGGGGGGTTTTACCGATTCAGCATGTTTAATCGCGATGGCCGCGCCTGTCGGTGAATGAAATCGCTCTGATTGGCGGTTCAGCTCAGCGTATGAGAAGAGAGACAGAAGTGACGAGAGTAAACAAATCACTAAAGTCAAGAGGGAATGAGATCTAAACAAACTTGTGACATAAGGTCAGGTTTTTTTTTTTAATCCACTGAGCTCTTTAACAGAAATGTTTCCTGATTGTTTGTGTTATAGTTCACTGGTGCAGAGTGAATATGCTCTGTTCTTTCTACATTAGGTTGTATTGTTCACGTGCTAACTGGATACCTAGCATCATGACAGTCTACAGGCTTTCCAGACTACCACCTTCTGCTGGTGTGGAGTTATTTCGTCTCATGCAGGGGCAGAACGTACGTGCTAGTTGGTTGTCGACTATTGTCTTTGCAGTGTGTTAATGTGCAACTTTTTGGCCAAGGTCCAGACGATTTGAGATGACACAACAGTTTTTGCTGCTAGTCCTTTGAAGTCTGTTTAGCATGTCTGGGCCTTTAGATGCATACCTCAGGGCTATAATACACCATCTTATTCATTCATTTCCTTCAATTTAGCACTGAGCTAAAGAAAAGCTTCATGAGGCTTCATTTGGCCATCACTAATAAAATGTAATAATGTTACTGATGTTAGTTTGAATAAATGTAGACTCAATGAAAACTTGGTTTATTGAAGCTTAATGTGAAATTAACATGGTTGTGTCACACCTGGGTGTCAGGTAAGATGTGTGTAAGATAGTTCAGTATAAACAGGCCACAGTGATTTACATTAATACATTTTAGGCATTTTACATCTAAAAATGATTTTAAAAACATGGCTTAATCTGTGTTTTATAAGTGTTGGTTTGCCTAAGACCTGAGGTGTGTATGTATGTATTATTTGAAATAAACCTGTGCATTTATGTGTTTAGGCAGAAAATTCTATTTTCAAATATTAGTGTAAAGGTACATGTATTTGTCCCAAACTGTGCAGTACACAACATGCTTTGTGCTGTGAGCTGTATGACAAAACAAACGCTGTCAAATAGTCTTTGTATTAGGGCTGCAACGATTAGTCGACTAATCGATGATCAATCGACTATTTTTCATAGAAAAGTACTATAAAAGTACCCAAAATACTCTTACTGCAACTTCTTACATTCAGATATTGGCAGCTTTACACTCTCTCCCATGACGTGAACTAAAACCCTTTGGCGTGAGTACGAAACAAGACATTAGATGACATCATTTTGGAGTTTGGGAGAGACAGACCGACATTTTTCAACATTTTTTGATAAAATGATTTGTCAGTTAATCTAAGAAATAATCAACAGATTAGTCGACAATGAAAATAATCGTTAGTTGCAGCCCTACTTTGTATATCTACTACTCGCACGCACGGAACAAAACATCTGGAGTGCAAATTTTACCCTGACAGTTTTGGTGCTGTTTATCAGCTGTAGCATGCTAGTCGGCTTAGCCCAACACAACGATTTGTAGCTAAATGTATGCCAGCATTGTTGAACTGAAGTTGGGTGTGTCTGTGGGAACAGAAACGAAACGAGACAACAACAGACTGGAAGGTGAGTCCTTCTCCTCAAAGTGTTCAGACAGCCTTCCACTGCAGATTCAGACTGCGCCAAAGTCATAACTATGGATGGAGTGTTTGTGGCTGCATGTGCGACCACACTCACATATACTGTACATCGTAATTAATACCAAATTAAAGCTCATGGTCAAATTGCTTGAGTCCCAATATGTGTCTTCACTTGTGCACTTTAGTGGGTCCATTGTGCCTGCACTGTATAAACAAGTGCAAGCTGCAGTTTAAGAATTATTAACAGGTCAGAGTCTCATTACTGACAAAAAAAAAATCTATTGTTTTCTGCCTTTTTTCCTGCTGTACCGTAAAATACATCGAACCATGACCCCAAAACCAATGTGAATACCAAACCATCAATTTTGTGTACCCTTACACCCCTATCTAATATCAATATCTCCGATCTCAAGCC
This sequence comes from Epinephelus moara, assembly GCF_006386435.1. Classification (NCBI taxonomy): domain Eukaryota; kingdom Metazoa; phylum Chordata; class Actinopteri; order Perciformes; family Serranidae; genus Epinephelus; species Epinephelus moara. The sequence continues at coordinate 35,159,601 of NC_065516.1, read as the reverse complement.
ATTTGTCTTGTTGAACCGCAGCAGTCTACAAGCAATAACAATGTGCATGTTGTTTCATAATGGAGCAACAAACACACCTACAGTGTCCAAGGCAGGCTCATGTGATCTGTGTAGTGAAAACTAAGGGAAAACCAAAGCAGGAAACTCACCTTCACTCCAACTGCAACATCACTGATGCTGAAAAGAGAAACAATTTTCACGTGATCAAAATGACGGGATTTAAAATAGAAAAAGACAGTTAGATACACAATCATCTGATGTGTGTGAAGAGTGTAAATGTGTGACAGTTGTATGTTCTGATGCATCACATATCTAACAGACTCCTATGGGATTTTTGTGACAGTACGTCTCGGAGAAGTTTAAAACTAGTTCACTTATATTCACCTACAAGTCCTGCAGCACTTTAACTCCCACTGAGAGCCAAAGCTGTTTGGTTGTATGTTGTTCACATCCTACAAACACATCTCCAGTGCTTCACTCTGAGCAGCACATGCATCCTGATACCAGTACTTGTTAATTCACACTTCCCACTTACACATACAGATTACACTTTTTTTTAATGTTGTGTACTACTTATATCTCTGTCTGTATCACCACATGAACATAATCTGGCTCCTGGCTGTCATGCTGCTCCAACTCCTTCCCATGGGGCTCATTTATGATTCATCACCTCTTCAAGTAACATTGAGATCACGCTCCATGCGCGATCTACCCACAGCCTTTGACTGACACACCCTACTACACTTAATATAACCTTCATATTAGACACTTTAAAGCAAACACAGTGTGACACTACGGGAGTAATAGCACAGCTGGGTACCATTTAACACCGCACAGCTCCGCTTGGTATCAAAATGTGTCCAAGCGATGTTAGTGATATGAAACCAGGACTCAAATCATGCTTTGAGAGGGCACTATACATTGACTGGACACGCTCGGTCAGCTAAGCTAGCGCGTTAGCTACAACACAAAGGATCGACGTTACTGTAAGGTTACGTTAGTTAGCATAACGGTTTGCTAAACTTCATTAGCCGCTGCGTTAGCACAGCGCTGCAAACACTACTGTGGACAATGAGCTGCTGTGGAGCTGTATCAACACGTTTACCTGTCATACACACCAATTATATTTACCAAATACACGTAAGCTAGCAATGCAGCGCGTTAATAAACAGCGAGCGTTAGCTAAGTTATGCTAGCATGCTAACATTAGGGACTTCCTTAATGGAAGGCAGCGCGTGGCTATGGAAACCCGTTAACACAAGCACACGACTCCTCCTCAGCTTCTCCTCAAAATGACGCATTCACTCACTCGCTGCTCCGCAAAACATCGATATAAGTCACATGAGATGGAGTTAGCATCGCTGATTAAATATTACCCGTCCATTTCTGTGGAAATTTCTCAGCGCGTCCGCTTTCGGGTCCTGTTTTCTTTCCAGTTTACACCGACACTGCGCACGCACACACACACACGAGAGTAAAATGGAGGCAACATCAAATTGGAAGACGATGCAGTGGCGGAAATGGACGGAAAGTGCCGAAGCCACTGAGCGCGCTGTCCACAGTGACCAAAGGCACATTTGTAATTATAGTTTACTGAGGAAATATTTAGACAGGGACGTGTTGGCTATTAATGACGATGCTCTTTGGCTTTCATCTCCGTTTATTCTGATAAGAAAAGAAAATATATTTACATTTAATAAATTGTCAGAAATAAAAGGATAGAAATTTGCTAAGATGTTTAAGCTAAAAATGGCGATTTGGACATATTTTGTTATTATGCCTGTAAAATGGTCAGGAAATGCCCTAAGTCTGAGAGCTTTGGTCCCTTTTTCCAGGGATACTTGAACTTGACTTTTCAACATCTGGTTAATGATTATTGCACATTATATGGAATTGTGAGCAGTTTAAAAGAATAAAAACACAAAAACGGATTTGTTTTTCATGGCTTTTATGAGAACAAATTTTGTTATTGCTCATGAAGTTTTGTTTTGCCATTTGAAATGGGAACCTACACATGTTCAGAATAATCACCAGTCATTTTTTGAGTCTGGGACTCTGGATGTGCAAAAAACAGTGCAAAAAAATAACAATATACATAGGTGAAAATTAGTGCAAAAAACAGTGTAAATGTGGAAAAAATGCCTTCTCAACATTCTCAAGTCACATATTGTTATTGCACATGACGTTTTGATTGAACACTTGAAATGTGAACCTAAACGTGTGTGCAAAAAACAGTACAAAAGATAACTATATACATACTCAGAAAAAGTGCATTCTCAACATTCTCAAGTCAAATATAAAAACTATAACAACATAACAACAATACTATAATCTTAACAATATAACTTTATACTATCACAATAAAACATAACAATATCTCCACATTAGCTTATTGCTAAATATGGAACTGCTTGAAGCAGTTCCTGTCTGGTTGCAGACATAGTGGTGCATTGCAAAGTTTGCACATCCAGCTTGTGGACCTTTTGCAAAGTTTGCAAATTCGCCGCCCCTTGGTCGACCGCTGGGAAGCTGGATTCCCACTGCTTGTGGGGTCAGGGTAGTGGTGGGTGGCTGGTCGAGGAGGAGGACAGACTTTCAGTGGTGTTCCAAGTAGGTGTGCAGTCAGCTCTTCTTGGAATTGCTGCCGGGTCATGTGTGCCTGCTGCTGGTTGGCACACACCTCCTTGTGGATTATGAAGCTGTTGGTCACACAGATGTCCACAAGATGCTGGAACACCGTGGTGGTCCACCTCTTAGTTTTGCGGTGGACGGATCTGATTCCAAGCATTTGATCAGAGGTGTCAACTCCTCCCATATACTTATTGTATTCTGTCACCGCTGTGGGTCTGGGGATGGAGACTCTCCGGTGTTGCTCACCTGTCTTTTGCCAGTGCTCCACCATGTCCCCGCTGTAGACCGGGTGGACACTGGAGCAGAGGGAGACCTCGCGGGTGTCCTTCCACTTGATGAACAGAAAGTCACCATCTCTGATCCATCGGATGCTGCCCCTTGATGCCCTTTTGTCCAGCGCATTCTCTTTTGTTTTTGGCACGCCGATTCTCCCCTCCTGGTATGTGCCACAAACACCAAATCCCTCTTGGATGAGGTGGCGGAAGAGCAGGGGGCTGGTGTAAAAGTTGTCTGTGTATATGATGTAGCCAGTCCCCAAATGCTCCTTCTTAACCAGCTCCACAACTACATCAAAGGAAAGCCCATTCCCTGAGACAGGCGTGGTGCCCTTTCCCGTGTACAGGATGTAGTCCACTGTGTATCCATTCACGTCGGCCAACACAAACAGCTTCAGCCCCCATTTTGTTGGCTTTGCCTTCATGTACTGTTTTATGCCATGTCTGGCCTTGGTGGCAACCATCCTCTCATCCACTGCCAGGTGTTGTTTGGGATGGTAGAAGGACAGGCAACGCATGCGGACCATGTTTAGGAGCGATCTGACCCAATGGATGGGGTCATAATTTTCCGTACCTTTCATCGCATCATTCTCTGCATCTGCCTTTGGGTCACTCATGTGAAGGTTACTCAGAATGAGCCGGAAACCGTCGCGGGACATGACAGTTGCAGGGTAAGGCTGGTGAAAAATTGTACCTTGGCGCCAATAGTCACTCAACTGTGGCATCTGGACCACAGACATATAGAGCAGCAGCCCAATGAACTTCTTCAGCTCATCAGTTGAAACCGGCGTCCAGACAAATGTTTTCCCCTTCTCCTGGTTAGTCGCTGCTTTTTTGTTGGTGCATTCAACCAGGTGTTGGAGAACCTCTGCATCGACAAACCTGCAAAAGATTTCACCTGGGCTGGGGTTACCCAGGTTGAAAGGGAGTTGAACACCAGGGGGGCGTTTGGGGAAAAATCTAGGGGGAGTAGGAGCCGCCTCATCAGAGTCGTCCATTGTTTTCCAACGCTGGTGTGGTGGTGAGTGGTAAGCAGAGACTTGAGGGCCTCTGCCTCTGCATCTCCCTCTCCCTCATGGTGGGATGTCACCATGGCTGGGACCACTGCAGGATGGCTGCTCATCACTAGAGAGAACACTGATAGTGATGGAAAAAATGGGGAAAATTGTCAAGTCCCACACTCAAACACACCTAATCCAAAATCATCCAGGTGCATATGTGCAGTGTAACTTGAATTTCCCCTAACCAACAAATAAAGGTTTTTCAATTACAAGTGCTTTCAATTTTCCACAGAAAAATCCACATAATACAAAATAAATAATTTTACAGAAGGCACAATGTCAATACCTGTCACTGGAGGACTCTTCATCAGAGGGGTAAGCACTGAAAGTAAAATGGATGATAACAAATGAAAATCTCTCCTTTTTATCATAGCAGCAAACACAATGATTTTCATCATCGTAATATGTACAAATAATATGTGTGTCTGACATTATGACACACACACTCTCTGACAAATAATTATAATAAAGTTGAGCTAAACACAGGAAACTTGTTGCAAGTGTTGCAAACAAGGTATGCTAAAAACGGCCGTTTTACCGTTCTTGATGGTCTTCCCGACATTGGAAATGTGTGTAATAAAACACAGACACACGCAGACACAAACAAATGCAACCATATAACGCTATTTTTTGAAAAAAAAACACCACTCTTTCGCTCGCTCTCCTTTTCCTCTCTTCCTTCACTCTGTTTTTTTTCCCTCGTCTTCTGTCAAAATTGCAGTTTTGGCGGTACCGTTCCACATTACCGTAACATATACCACACATCATATATTGACAGAAAGCACAGCGTCTCAGCTCTCTGTCAGCGTTGGAATTTTTCAGATTGAGCAAACTTTCGCAGAGTTATGGTATTGAGAAGCTGTGTAGAGGTCTTCCGGTACTTCCGGTGTTTTGTTATAAATGCCTACCATAGATATATATATACGTAGATGCCGCATTCAACGGTGCTCCTCATTGGAGCGATACGTCAACGCGGCCGCCATCTTGCCCAGGTGGAGCTGCACTGCCTAATGCATATATGTCTATTGAGGCAGGAGATGATTTATGATTAAAATCATCATTCCTCGCTGAATTCTCAACCGATTTTCATGCGGTTTGGTTTGTTACAATCGTCAGACATGTAGTTATGATACAGGATACTTGGTTAAATAAAAAATGCAGCTTTTCATACCAAAATATTTGATCTTATGTAGATAAAGTAACAGTAATAGTTCTACAACACATTTAAACTAAACTTTCCCCATGTAATAAATATTCTTTTTTCTTACTAGATGTACAATGCCCACCATGATGTCATTTAATTATTAATTTTGATTATAAATGTTTATTCACATTTCACACAATGTGCAAAAAATAGTGTATCAGCAGGGTTGTGCCGAGCTGCAGTGTAGTTACACATTCTGATTAACAAATGTTGGTTTTGTACAAGTGAAAATAAATGACTTAGAGCTGCATGTTTACACAAAATTTTGCTTTAATCTCATATGTATAACACCACAGTGCTCATGGGAGCCTGGACACAGAACTGTTTACATTATTAGGTCATATTTACAAAAAATACAGTGTACAGTAGCTAGTATTATTTTTAGGAGTCTGCCCAGTCCTGTCGAAGTCCTCAGGTCTGAAGTGACAGCTGCAGATGACTGAGGAGTCACTCGGGACAAAGTCCTTTCTCCTCACTGCTGCTACCCATGCCCGTCTCCTATCTGTGTTTTTTGGGAAACTACACACAAAATAAGTGTGTCAGAAAAACGCAGTTCCACATAATTTGTAGTTACAATTCAGGCCACAAGTTAACTACTAACGTTATACTGCGTTATGTCACGTTGGTGCCATGAAACAGATAGCTGACAATTTGGAATAACACATACACCGACATAGCTGTTTGAAAAAGCAGCATAATTTTATAAGTAATATTATATAAATGTTAACCTTTTTTCTTTAAATTGTGTGACATAGCGTTAGCTTAATTTGGCATTAGGCCCAGATCAGGACAGTTACTTTACTTGATTAACGTTAGCTTAAAAGAAGGATCAGTTTTTGAGATATATATCTCATTAAACATAAAATATTAAAATAACAATAAAATATTGTAAAACAACTTCTTACCTGTGGAATGTTATTCCCTTCTGCTTGGTTTTAACACTTCTCTCGTTAGTACACCCAAATGCAGAGCAAAAATGTGGCATTTTTGCCGAGTCTGACACGGGTCTGAACACCTAGGCAAGATGGCGGCGGTATTGACGCAGCCCACAAGCCAGGGTGTGGCATCTATGTGTATATATCGTACCGTAATGAACCCTATATGTGCGCATGCCCACAATTCTCTGCTTTCCAGTACCGTTGGAATTTTTCTGATCGGACAAAGTTTGACGGAGTTACGGTAATAATACTCCAGACATAGAAAACATAGCGTCGGCGCTATGGTAGGAGTTAAAGGGACAATACACAATACACCTACCTCTGCCATAGAAGAACAAAGGGGAGAGAATGTGAACAACCAAAACAATATCTTTATGTCAGTAAAATACACAGAGGCTACTTGGGAATAATGCTTGATGAAATATGCACATGGGAGTTACATTTTAAAACATACAAACACTGTCATTCCTCAGAAGCAACCCTTTCTTTTAGCTTTGTCTCGTGCCCTCAGCTTGAATGTTTTTGGTCCGATGTCTTCAACAGCGTCTCAGAAAATATTAATATTTTACCAGAGCTTCTGTTAATCATTCTGGGTTTATCTGAGGCATTGAGACAGCCAAACAAAAATTTCCCTCCTACTCCAACATTACGCCAAAAACACTACTAGGAGAGCACAGGGCACAACTTAACATGGGTTAAATTGTAACATGGACTTTTTACGTGGTTACACAGGGTCGATCCTTTCGTGCTTCCTGCCAGTTGACCACAATACCACCAAACAGTAGTGATGGCCAAATGAAGCCTCATGAAGCATTTTCTTTATTTTCTGAGCCCACTAGATGGCGCTCATGGTTTAAAGAGAGAGGCCCTTTTTAAATAGGAGTTGTGCAAATTTGCAGGAAAGCCCAATCAGTCTTTTTTCAGCATTGGCAGTATAAAAACAAAATCGGGGAGTGCAGCAAAAATACCTACCTGCTATCAGCTGTTTCCTGTTTATCCACCGCCAGTGGCTCGCACGTGCGGCGTCATCAACAGCTCCTCCCACAAGTCTTCAACAGCCCCTCCCATTGCGGAAGGCCGCCTCGGTCTGTTTAAACCATAAAAGGGTTCCACCAATATGTCTACCCTACGAGGCGGAAAATTGGGCATCTCGGATCAACTCTCCAATCCGGCTCTGTGTGTTGTGATGTTACCCAATCTATGTAGCCTACATCTATGGGTCCAACCACTGAATATGGATGATAGACTATCCATCCCCGATGTAGATGGAGACCTATATAATAAAGATAGAATTGTGTTGAATTAATTGTGATAAACAGACTTTCCCAGCAAGTGTTACAGCCACACCCTCTGCCTGTAACAGTTAACCCTACTAATGGGATACGATACAACATTTCACTTCCATCACTTCTGGTGCAATTGTCAAAGAAAGGTAAGTTCTAGAAAAAAACATAACTGTTTATTTGTAGCAGAAATATTCATGTTGTTAGAATAAAACAAAAAAATCATCTCAAACATTTTTAATAACATTCATCCCAAACTAAAATGTGCTACGTTGTGCCCCGCTCTCTCCTACTCATGTCACGGAAAGGAACAACAGCTCCATCCTACAATATGTGGCCACGCGAGCTGACCAGTACAGAACATTTGGAAAGTATAAGATACATCTTAAAGGGCAGACTCCCACAACATATCACAATCTGGCAACCTCTCATATCATATGTTGCACATTCTTGCACAAAGCACAGTTCCTGGGTTATAACCCACTCTCCTATAGCATTCCTTTTTGAGTGTGGGTTAATGAGTGAGAAGGGTAGTGGATAAGGGAATAGAGGGAGTTGAGGAAGTTCTGTACCTTTTCTCTTTTTTTTATCCCTTTAATTACTTTATGCACATTTCATGCACCTATGTTTTGTTCTGTTTCCATGTTCACATTTCTGTGTTCCTGCATCTGTGAACTTATTATTTCAAAAGGCTTTTACGTAAAAAGAATTGAGCGCTTCATCTTTGGCTCAATAAAAATACTTGAAAAGACAATAAAGAAAAACCATAAACGAAATGTAAAAACATTAATCTCATGAGGGTGATATCAGGATACAAATGGGGAGCAGGTAGGCAGGCATCCAGAGATATACACTGCTCAAAAAAAATTAAGGGAACACTTTAATCACACGTCAGATCTTGATGCATGAATTATTCAAGTTGAAAATCCTTACTGATGTACACTGTATAATTTGTTGAGAACAAAATGACGCCACAACAGTCAGTGGAATCCAAAATCATTAACCCACTGAGGGCTGGATTCAAAATCACACTGAAAATCAAAGTGAAAAACTGAAATCACAGGCTGATCCAACGTGTGTGAATTTTATCACGGCAACTCATAATGTGACTCAGTAGTAGTGACGACCAAATGAAGCCTCATGAAGCATTTTCTTTATTTTCTGAGCCCACTATATGGCGCTCATGGTTTAAAGAGAGAGGCTCAAAGAATGGCAATTCAGTGTGCTTTCAACCTTTTGTTGAACAAAAAGTGCCATCTAGTGGGCTCACAAAATAAAGTATATGCTTAATGAGGCTTCATTTGGCCATCACTACTTTTTCGGCCAATTGAGCATGTTGAATTAGCGACCGCGGAGCCCGTCGGTGAATGAAATCTCTGATTGGTAGTTCAGCTCAGCACATGAGAAAAGAAACAGAAGTGAGGAAAGTAAACAAAGTCAAGAGGGAGGGAGACCAAAACAAACTCATGTGGTGGGCTCATGAAATAAAGAAAATGCTTCGTGAGGCTTCATTTGGCCATCGCTACTCAGTAATGTGTTCAGGCCATGCATGCCTGTATGCACTCCAGACAATATTTGGACATGCTCCTGATGAGTCTGCGGAAATTATAAACTGACCATTGGATTATTATCACCCTATGAAGCTCATATAATGTGTTACCAACACATACAGTTACACATTAAATTACAGTTACTTTGGAGTTGTGTTTTTGTCTGCCTGATGAAGATACGTCCAACATTCACTCTTCTTTCACCTCTGGTTTGGTCTCCACCAACTTCCGAGGGACATTTCTGTCTCTCTGGCTGCTAAATGCTCCACTATGTTCACCAGCTGGTCTGTAACTGTGTCTACCTGCTGTTTGCTGCTGAGCAGGTAGAGTACAGTGGGTTCAGAGTGTTTTCACTGTGAACAGCTGCCTGTTGGAAAGGTTGTGTAAAGCAGCAGGAGTCAACCAAAACTGTAAAGTTGGCAGACCATAAAAACCAAAACACTGAGGTGAAAAAAGACAACAAGCTCTGACAGCTGAGGGCCAACACTTTCACATAGTCATCTGGTCTTTTTTAAAATATAAACTGATGATTAGCGCAGCTTTAAAATGCCTGACTGACATTAAGGCATATATTTTTGTTTTTAATGTCCTTTGAACATCATGAGACTTCACCAGACGTCTCCTGGTCATTTAAAACTTCCTGAAAATGTTTGATTGGCACAGTGAAAAACATTTCCAGGATGTCAAGGGAGCCGTACACACAAACACTCAGGTGCTGTTCATTTGGACCATTCAGACAATGTTTCTGTTAGCTGGGCAGTTAGGGACTCCTTCTGCATGCGAGGGGAAAGGAGAGGAGAGGGAAAAAAAAACAGGGCAGTTTTTGCATAATGATTAATCTTGACAGACATACGTCATGCTCCTGGGCTCCTGACAACGTCACGCCCTGGGTGAAATTAACGCCTAACTGCTTATCTTAAAGGACCTGGGATTTAATTAAAAATGACATTTCCCCAAAGACATGCGCCTCTGAGGCTGCCATGTTGAAATTAGCTGATGAGGGGCCCTCTGAGCAAAAGGGAAATAAGCAAACTGTCAAACGCTCAGCAAATCACTGCCGTTTATCAGTCCTGCTCGCTGCTCAGGAAATAACAGTGGACTGACATCCTGCATGGAGCCCGCTGCACCGCAGATACAAGTCATATTGTTATTAAAAAGGAGGGGGGGGGGGCACAAAAAAAAACAAGCCTGTCAAATGTGATATGGAGACAAACAATGTGGTTGTGCTAAGTAGGGGAATAGGTTGCTGAAATGAGCTCTTAAGTCACCACAGACATATTTTGCCACTGACAAAGGCGTACTTTAGGACTGGAAATTTCTGTATTTTGTAATGAGTGCCACTCAAATAGTGAGTCCTCAACAGAATTATACAAAATAGGCAAGGGAAATGTAATGCTCTGCTAAATTCACATGGATTGGCATTTAGGGCCTGTATTTATCAAGCATCTCAGAATCACTCCAAGGAATCACAAAGGTTTAACTAAAGGTCAGACTAGGCCTAAACCCACTCCTAACTCAGAGTAGGACCAAACATTATTCATTAACTTAAACGCTGACTGTCAGTAAGGAGACAGACGACTGTGAGATTATGGTGACATATGGTGACAAGTGGTTTGGAATATTATTCATTCATTTTCTGTAACAGCTTAACCTCTTAAGAGGTCGTGGGGCGTGGAGCCTATCCCAGCTGACACTGGGCGAGAGGCAGGTACACCCTGGACAGGTTGCCATCACAGGACTGACACCCTTCACCAATGACACCTACAGTAAGGGCAATTTAGACTCACCAATTAAGCTAACATGTTAATTTTGATTATTTTATCACAGGAAAAATAATGTGTTAAAAAAAATGAAGGCTGGTTAATCGTGTTCTGTCGTGCCCTTTGACCCGGTGCGTCATTGAAGGCCACAGTGTCTTTGTCACATGATGGAGGCTTACAAGATGACACTACTTGGCCCCATGATAGGGACATTTACGTTACAAAAACACCTAGATAGAACTGTTGACAGGAGCACCGTTCTCTGCAATTTCTGCATTATGGAGTATTCATACCATTGGAGAACTTCAAGCCTGAAATATTACCTCAACGCAAAGCATTTAGCAGTGAAACCGGAGATCTAAGCTAACACACCCTGCCACACCTGGCCAGGCTTTCACACGCAAACTGAGTAAGCCTACCTGTGACCAACCAACTGACTCCTTTGTAAGATGGATTGGAATGAACGTTACAGTGGTCGAGGACAGGGCAACAATTGTGTCCAAAATCCAGCAGCTTTACTTTGACACATCTGCCAAAACAGGATGTTGTGATCGCAACACTTCAGACAAATTCAGCTTGTTCAGTCATTGCAACTGCCCAGCCCCTTCCTGCCCCTCTGTCTTTCTGTGTATCACATAGACTGTATGATGGAGATGGACGACAAGTCAGCCCCCCCAAAAGGAAGCCAAAACATCTCCATTACCCCCTGGTGGCCGGCTGCAGTACAGGTCATAAACTCCCCTCCATGTTAGCAAATGGGACATGGGCTCCAAGTACTCGTCAAATAAGTTTTTCCCAAAGATGGTTTCTGACATTTTAGGTAGTTCTTATCATGCTATTGTTTATTTAAGTTAAAGTTTTTTTCTGATAAGTTTGGTTATAACTAGTAATTTGATGTTAAAAAAAATCCCTATCAACGGCGCTTCTTGCGATTGGTCGGACGGGTGTATGGACGGGAACTCAGGATCCCTACTGCACAGACTCTGGCTCCACATGATGTTACCAGCACAAGATGCTTATTTAGGATATTTTGGCTTCATTTTTGTACAGTGGGGGGAGGTGGAGATGCGTTTTCCATCTTTATAATACAGTTTATGGCAGTGGCGGTCCAAAATTGGGTCATGAGTCCATTCTGAATGGTCCACAAGTGGCTTACAAAGGCATCAATTAAAAAAAGCTGTTGCTCCCTCCTATCCACTCTTGAAAAGTGTCAAGCACCCTACCATAAATCAGACTGTATACTTCTTCTGATTCTGAAAAGTGGACCAAAAATGCATCATTGAGAAAAGACTTACTTCTTGCTCTTGAGACCCTTCATAAATAGCCTACAGGCCCAGAACCTTCAGCGATAACTGGGCCTAAATTGTTCAACTCGATTGGTCTTACTGACTAAAAGTAGGTTTCTATTTGAAATCTATGTATACAGACTCTTTGTGTGTGTGTGTGTGTGTGTGTGTGTGTGTGTGTGTACCTCACACGCAAACACACAGCTTTCATCTCTCTTTGACAGCGGTGTCACAACGTAGGCATCATGAGGAGGAGGACTGTGACAGGCTCAGTCAGAGGTGATGTCATCACGGTGCGACCTACGAGGACGAGGACACTCCGACAGGGTCAGCCTGTCTGTGCCGATGCGGGGCTGAGGGACTGGATGTGTTGCTGGAGGTGTGAGGTGTGTGTCAGTGGGTGTCGCCTCCAATATCTCCCTCACCTTTAATCAGCCACATTAGTTTTGAGTGCGAGTTGATATGCACGCTGATGCTTCCACAACACACACACACACGTAAAGTGGGCTACAGCGGGGCTCTCTGAGTAAGCCATCATTGCTGATGCACAGTCGGTATTCAGGTTGGTAATTTAGCCCTGCATGTTTGAAATTGAAACATTTAAAGAGAGAACAGTAATGTCATCAAATGTCATTTGTGTCATGGCAACCGGCAGGGAGATAAAATGTCATCTTGTCTGAGAATGAATATTTCTGCAGGGTCGGAGAACCCATTTATTAAAATCACGGCGCTGGTGCCCCTCTGTGCTAAAGAGACAGTATTCCCTGTCATGTTTCACAGTGACCCTCCAGCTTGACATTTTGATTTCTCTCATTTTGTCCTTTCCAGTTTTCTCTCAGAGTGACAGCATGCATGCCTGTACGTGTGTGCATGTGTGTGTGTTTAAGTGTGCCATAGACTAAAAGCCGCCCGTCCTTTCACAACACAAAGTGAATGTCAGAAATGTCAGGACACCAACATGGCCACTGGTGACATGAGGGATTGGCAGATGTGCCAGGCATCCTCGTCCTCGCTGCCGTTCAACACTTGACTCTCATGATGTTTGATCTGTTTTCTCGCCGCTTCTCAGCTGAGATTTTGAAGCCGAGACGTCTCACAGACGGCACCAGAGCGACGGGGAAAATATCGACTCCAAAATGCTCTTTTCAAAGCGCATTCCTCCATGTCTACACGCATTTCAGCGATCCATCATTTGCAGACAACAGCTGTAGGAAGAATGTCAATGTGATATTATGCAAATGTATTCAGTAGAATATCACAAACATTCATGGATGCGGTGCATTGCGGAATGTGAATTTTATGTGCTTTGACACTGTGCTGAATAACTAATGATGTGGGACTGACCTGTTTGCTCGAATGCCTGCCACAAAAAAAACAAAAACCCTGCACTCTAAGCTGCAGAATGAGAGGAGAGAGCGGCAGCAGACTTTCCCACTTTATTTGATCAAACCCGTAACTTACTGTCAAAGCAAACGCATTCATTCTGACAGGGAAGGCAAAAAGGCTTTCAGAGCAGCTCTGACTGATATTGGCTTTGTGAAAGGCCGACACACACACACACACACACACACACACACACACACACACCTATTTTTTAGTGGCTGAAGCTGCTGATGCTGGATAATTTGTATTGATATTGACTTACTTGAAATTAGATTATTTTTGCCTTTGAAAAAAATCTAAAGCGAGACTGTTTAACTTTTGAAGGAAGTCACAGAATCTTTCTCTGCAAAATAAAAAGTTGAATTATTAATAATAATAATAATAATAAATCAATTTTATATAGCGCCTTTCAAGAAACCCAAGGTCGCTTCACAATTGCTAACAACCACAAAATCACACAGACAACCACAAAATCACATGACATGAACAAACAGAAAACACAACTAGCTGGCGAAAGCCAGCAGGAAAAGGTGCCTCTTTAGCTGAGATTTAAAAGAGTCCAGAGTTGGTGCCTGGCGAATCTCCAGCGGAAGCGAGTTCCAGAGGGTGGGTGCTGCCACACTGAAGGCCCTGCTCCCAAAGGTTTGCCTTCTAGTACGAGGAATTGAAAGGAGGCCCAAGTCCGCAGATCGCAGGTTCCGGGACGGGTGGTGAACATGAAGGAGGTCTGTTAAATACTGAGGGGCAAGGGTGTGCAGAGATTTGTAGGTGAGCAGGAGAAGTTTGAAGGTGATCCGGAACTTAACAGGAAGCCAGTGCAGTTGTTTGAGAGTGGGGGTGATGTGCTGCCAAGGTTTAGTGCGAGTGAGAACCCTGGCAGCTGAGTTTTGAACATGTTGGAGTCTGCCAAGAGTTTTATTGGTGACCCCGTACAGAACGGCATTACAATAATCCAGACGTGAGGTGATGAAGGCGTGTATTAGAGTCTCAGCAACAGAGTCGGGGAGTGAAGGTCGGAGTCTGGAGATGTTCCTGAGGTGGAAAAAAGCTGATTTGGTGACGGATTTGATGTGTGTGTCGTAAGAAAGAGTGGAGTCCAAGGTGACACCCAGGTTGCGAACCTCAGAGGACGGCGAGATTGAGGAGCCATCAACAGTGAGGACAAGATCTCCAGCCCCACGGAGCAGAGTCTTGGGAGCAACAACAAGGAGTTCAGTTTTCTGGCTGTTGAGTTTGAGCAGGTTGGTGGTCATCCAGATTTTTATTTCATGAAGGCAATCGATGAGGGACTGTGGAGGGAACTGGGTGGAAGGTGATGTGCTGAGATAGAGCTGAGTATCGTCAGCATAGCAATGGAAATCCAACCCATGGCGGCGGATGATCTGGCCAAGCGGGAGCATGTATATGGTTATTAAGGAATCAAACACACCCGTACTTAACCCTTTAAACTCTGCCATAGAAATGTATGGCATGTGCCTACATTGGTATTTTTGCTTGTTGTGATGTCATTTCTCGGTGTATCTTCAAATGCTTAATGTCGCTGAAATCATTAAAGTTTTGAAATTGTGTCAAACATCAGAAATAGTTTTATGCCTCTGTGCCAGCGGTTATCGTAGCTGGAGGCATCATGTTTTTGGTCGTCCGTCCGTCCATCTGTTCCATTCTCATGAAGGTGATATTTCAGAAATGCCCTGAGGGAATTTCCTCAAATTTGGCACAAACATCTCTGTGGACTCGAGGATAAACTGATAAGATTTTGGTGTACAGAGGTCAAAGGTCAAGATCAATGTGACCTTGCATCCATCTTACTTTTGTGAGTGCGGTATCTCCAGAACACCTCAAGGGAATTTCTCTAAATCTGACGCAAAACTTGGACTGAAGAAAAAACTGATTAGAATTTAATGGTCAAAGGTCAAGATCACAAAACATGTTTTCCGCCATAACTCAATAATTCATATGTTAATTCTGACAAAACTTTACACAAATGTCTGATATAATCATGAAGTGACATATTGGCTCAGCTAAGCCAGTAACTGAGGCAGAGCAGTGTGAATGAGAAATGTCCAGGAAGTGATGGATTTACAAATGAATTTTATGAGGAATTTCAGTCTTTATTAGTTTCTCTTTATGCAAAAGCTTTAACAGACAGTATGCAGATACATGGGAGTCTGTAATCATTACATGACTTCATAAAGAAGGTAAGGAATCTGTAGGGCTGTACTTCATGTAGCCCAACAATTTTAATCCAAAAGGTCAAAGGTCAGCATCACTGGGACATCATATTGTTCTGCATAAAACACTTTTCTGTCCATATTTCAACATCATAAACATTATAACTCAGGAGCAGAAGGGAAGACATGTGGTCGGATACTGAATTGTAGACACTAATCTTGGGTGCCCACTTTGACACTGTGCTGATTGTACAGATCTTCTGTGTGTGAAGCATCCGTGTTTTCACTGACATGGATGTGAACTGTAAGAGAAAGTTGACTGGGACATGGAGGCATACAACTATGGGGCACTAACACTACTTTCCTCAGAGTTTACAAAATAAAAACACAAAAGATATTGATCTGAAATATTTTTAAATGTAACAATGAGCAGAGTGCCACAAGGCTTCAGTATCTAACTTTTATAAAAAAATAAATACATACACATGGCATAAATATCTACGGCAAAAAGACAACTAAACAGAAGACACTTTCACAGAACAAGGCTGATGTCGTCGGTAAACAGGGGAAACTGATATTGGCTCCGGTTACATGATGGCTTCTCATTCAGAATGAAATAAATCTGAATGAAATCATTCGGAATTAAAGTCTTTCCAGGTAGTTTACATGAGAAATATTCATTCTGAATGAGGGTTTACATGGGAGATCAGTTTAATTGCCTTTATTTGGGTCCGTGCAAGGTTTGGGGCAGGGAAGGTTTCTGATTGGATAGGGGGCGGGGCGGATGTTACCTGTTTACGTTTACCGGAAGAAAACACTGTAGTTCTCGCTCTGGATAACAAGATGCTTGACGATGCCGTTCTTAGTCCCTTTTTCAGGCTTGTTTTGCTTATATTCTTGAAGCAGCAGTACGACAACAACCTTGTTCTGCTAATGCTTCGTCTGTTGAGGAGGAGAAGGGAGGTAGAAGGTCGAAGAAGGGAGATAGAAGACCGTGCTTTGGCGAATGGAAACCGGTGAGTGCAACGAGTCCGACTGCTTTATCTCAGTCTGTTGCTATGCACACTATATACGTCATCGCGCCAGAAGGGCAAGGAAACGAGCATGCGCAGAAAGACCAGAATGAACTTAAAGAGGAATGAGTGTATACAAGTGCGAGAAATTCTTTCATTCGGAATTAGAAACGGAATATTCCAGCCCCTTTAATCGGATTTAATTTTCGGAATGACTATTTACATGACCACTTTTATTCGGAATGGCCTTTCATTCCAAATGAAAGTGGAATTAAACTGTGCATGTAAACGTACTGAGTGTCACTCTTCACCTGGACCTCATTCCTCATCAGGACTCATCCCACAGCTACCTTTCAAATCCTTTGTAAAGTCCCCATAAGGCGGGGGGGGGGGGGGTTTAAGAGGTTTAACCCCAGAACTGACGCCAAAAGTCAAATTTCACAGCGGTATGATATGCCAGGCGGCATCAGTTCGTAACACAGTCAGACCGAACCTTTTGCGGTGTAATGATATGCCGCCAGTCGGACAGCACCTGTCACTGCAGTATGATAGGTGGACGGGTGGCATAATGCGGCCAGACAGAACCTTTTGCAGCAGTATGAGAAGCAGCTGGCTAACCATGCCTAAACCTAACCATGTCTTTTGGTTGATGTCCCTGCGTTGGTTGCATCATCTTGGAACATTAACAGCAGACACAGGAGGATACAGTGCTGTTGGGCTCTGTGATTTCTGAGTCGAACTTGGAAGAGTGTGAGGCAATTTATTGTTCACTCTAATTTTAGGGGAGAGCCTAGTTTTGGTCTGACACTTACTCGTTTTTTAAGACGCCTGGCATCTACTCATTAACACATGGAAAATGTTGTTACGGCACTGGAGGGGTTCAGCAGCCACTTCTTATTTCGGTCACTGTTGGTAATTATCAGTTCAGACTTTAGTAAGTTTGGACGGCGGGGATGCAGAAGAGTTGTGGGTTGTGTTTCCAGTGGCCAATACAGTTGTCGAATCAGGAACAAGGAACAGGAACAATAGGCAACAAGAGGTACAGGAGAGTGATCTGTGGGTTGCTTGTGATTTTATAGTAAGGTCGTAATACGGCCATAACGAGTATCGGTGGTCATGAATTAACCTGAGTATTCTTTCTTGAGTTTCTGCTTATCTGTCTTGAGTCAGAGATCAGAATTCTCTGTAGTGATTTAGAGTTTCAATCACCAATACAGGGACAAGGACAGTAGTTCAATTAAATGTCCTGTACTGATAGATCATTGAATCAATTATTCGACCCAGTTCTGTGGATGGTCACACCTGTGGTCATTATCTGTTATAAATATTAAAACATATTGATAAGTTCAGATTTAAAGAAGCAGAGAACTCAGTGAGAATCTTGTGTCATTATCCTGTCATTGCTACTTGGTAGTGATGGCCAAATGAAGCCTCATGAAGCATTTACTTTATTTTGTGAGCCCACTAGATGGCGCTTTTTCTATTAAGCCATGTTTAATGTGTGTTTAATGAGTGTTTAATGTGTGTTATGAATCAACTAAACTTTCGAGCACTTTACAGAAACCCTGCCACTGACTAGTGATGGCCAAATGAAGCCTCATGAAGCATTTTCTTTATTTTCTGAGCCCACTAGATGGCGCTTTTTGTACATCAAAAGGTTGAAAGCACACTGAATTGCCATCCTTTGAGCCTCTCTCTTTAAACCATGAGCGCCATCTAGTGGGCTCACAAAATAAAGAAAATGCTTCATGAGGCTTCATTTGGCCATCACTACTACTTGGGGCCAAAGCCAAAGGTCCCTGGAAGAGTCCTACAGGTGCTTACACATTCTCAAACAGCTTTAGCTCATAAAAGACTTACACTATATCTCGTTATCATCATCATCATCATCATCATCATCATCATACAAATATAAAATCCAGTCAACAGTGTCCTCCAATAACTTCAGGTTAATGGAATAAATAAATCTCATTCAGAAAAAGGCCGTGTCAGTGAGACATGTGATCGTGTCATACAATTATTACAGTCATAATAGCATCACCATGTATTGAACCAACAACATAATATAGCCACAAAAACACATTTACGAACATCTTCTCACTCCAGCCCCCCAACTAGACTTCGATATTAAAACAACCTCACATTCCACATGTGATTATAAACACGTATTGATTTCCAGTGTGACTGCATGGAAGTTCCCATGTCTCTCCATTGGGACAGAGACTCGGAGAGAGCTGTCTCTTTTGCCTCCACACTGTACTGAATCAATGTGTCGCTATCCAAGCAATAGCCTCAATATTCTCCCCCGCTCTGTTTCCAATTTGGTGCTCGATTGGAGACATCATTCTTCAGTTGTCTTCACAGAGAGTGGCTGTCAGTGGGGACGTTGGTCTATCCACTGGCCAGTGGGCTGTGGAGGCGGCGCTGCATTTGTATTGTGAGTGCATGCAGGGCCTCTGGGTACTGAAGAGTGTTGAAAGCTCTTGTGTTGTTGTCCTATCTGTTTATTCACTGTCATCACATGATAATTGATTTCTGTCTTTGAGATTTGTTGAAATACACACCTGTGCAAAATTACCACTGAACATGCAGATTTTTTTTTCATAAAGATATGGGTGGATCTGGAGGTCAAAGTAAGAATTATCACCTGATCCAGCAGTTCCCCTCGGCTTTACAGAATATAGCTCACTGTTTTGTTTGTATGACCCACAGTTTACCTATTTTGGTTGTCAGTGCTCATCAACCTCAGCAGCAGAAGACAGATGTTCCAACAATAACCTCTGATAAAACCAGCGTACACTACCTGCTCAGCAGCAAACAGCAGACACACACAGTTAGAGACCGGCTGGTGAACACAGTGGAGCATTTCGCAGCTAAAGAGACAGTTAGTTTTCTCAGGAGTTGGTGGAGACCAAATACAAAGATAAAAGAGAGTGATTACTGGACTTATATTTATCAGGTGGACACACACGCATGACTCTGACTAGACCTTCCACAGCTTTAATCAGGAAATGCAACCAGCTCAGGTGTCATCATGTGACCAAGGCCTGTGGTTCAAGAATTTAAAGGGAAAGGAATACATTTCTATAATTAAACGTTATTGTTACTCGACATGGTGGTGCAGTGGTTAGCATAGGGTTCCTGGTTCGAATCCAGGGTGGGAGATACGAACCCTGGTGAGGGGGAGCCCTTCTGTGCAGAGTTTGCATGTTCTCCCCATGTCAGCACGGGTTTTTCCGGGTTCTTCGCCTTCCTCCCACAGTCCAAAGACATGCAGAATGGGTTAACTGGTGACTCTACATTGCCTGTGAGCTTGTCTGTCTCTATGTGTCAGCCCTGCAAAAGTCTGGCGATTTGTCCAGGGTGAACCCTGCCTCTCACCCAGTGTCAGCTGGGATTCTCTCCAGCCTCCTGCGACCCACAACAGGATAAGCAGTTACTGATAATAAATGAATGAATGACGCAGTATAAAGAGCAAGAAACTCTGCATACTGTTGGATAGTGATGGCCAAATGAAGCCTCATGAAGCATTGTCTTTATTTTCTGAGCCCACTAGATGGCGCTTTTTGTTCAACAAAAGGTTGAAAGCACACTGAATTGCCATTCTTTAAACCTCTCTCTTTAAACCATGAGCGCCATCTAGTGGGCTCATACAATAAAGACAATGCTTCATGAGGCTTCATTTGGCCATCACTACTGTTGGAGGCAGGCAAATTTGTGTTTCCTAGAATACCAAAGAAATGACCCACCCTTCTTCCCCTTTGACTAGCTAGTACTTGTTGCCTTTGTTGGTTGGGTTGGTTAGGTTTAAGCCAGGAATTGATTAAAGTTAGAGAAGGAATGCCAGGGTAAGCTGATCAGAGACAAAGTAGGGAGGGTCATTCCTTTACTATCCTAGAGAACGCAACCATGAGGGAGGAAGGGGTGGATGGGTCAATCAAACAGGAGACACCTGGTTGTGTCCAATGTGAAACCAAAAGTCAGCATAGTTTTAGCACATCATTACGTAACTTACAAAGGCATGTGATGCAGTTTGGCTCACGTTTTACAATGTGTGTCACCCAGGAGACAGCTGTGCGTTACATACAGGCACCAAAGGATGCCTTATGCATCGGTATGAGACACCGAGGTGGTATGACAAAGCGTTGGTATTTAACCACCTGGGAATGAGAACGGGTTGGCTTGTATGTGCATCTGACCTCCTTACTCGACTTAAATAAAGAAAAGAAAGAAGGAAAAAGGTATTAAATCATTGGTGTCCAATCTTTTATGAACGGGGGCCAGATTGGATCATTTGAAAATATCGGGGGCTAGCTACTTCTTGCATCATGCAGGTTGTTTTTTAAAAGAAATTCTCATACAAATGAGACAAACGCAGCTGTTTCATCTTTGAGTGAAAAAGTTTTAAACTATCCACTGTTCCTGAAAGCCTATATTTTCAACAAGCCTAACTGTGCATTCCCACCAAAAGCGCCATGAGCGTCATAAGTGTCTGGCAGCCATTCATTTTCAATGCACGCTGGCAACGAAAAGCGTCAGGGTTGTCGGCTGCAGTGAGCGGCGTGATGCCAGCGACCAGAGCGTCAAGTAGAAGTTGAGAGAAGCTGAACTTTATGCAAATGAGCAGCGCCGCCGCCGAAACAGCAGCCAATTGCAGACCGGGATTCTCACGGCGAGGCCAGGACAAAATTGAAAGAGAAGACGAATATGGAGGAGAAGCTTATCAGGACGGTCTGGGCTCTACCGGAGCTGTACCAGCCGGTGAAATTCCCTGTGGAGTTGCTGGGTTTGCAGGACTCTGTGGACCCAGACGGCTCGACGGCACCGGTCCCTGCGTTTACTCAGCAAATATGCTGATGCAGTACAAAGGAGGCTTCCGAAAGTGCGATCCATGAGCTCCCGCTTATTTACCACCAGTTACATTTCTCAGTGGTCCTACGTGCCAACAGGAGGATAAAATCATAATTATAAAAGACTCATAAAGGCTATATGACTGTGTTTATTAGTGTTATTTTAATTGTGCAATGAAAGTCATGGATAATACATAGTGAAGACATAAATGATGGTATATTTGTTCATCTTTGTAAAGTGCACAGCTGGTCAGCCTAGATGGATGTTTTAAAAATGTACCATGAGTAAAATTAATTAATAAAAACAACTAATAAACAATTGATAAAAACATCAATCGATAAACAAACATACATACAACTAAAGAGAGAAAAAGGCATAATTAAGACATCATTAATTACATTTGAGGATTTTTTTTTTTTTTTTTTTCAAAAGATAGCAACTCTAGATGTGTAATTTGGCGTCCCAGACCTGTCTGAAGAAATACTGGGAGTGTTTCATTTTGTAAAAAGGAAGATGAATGACCACGACAACAGGTTTCTCCATAGCAACTTTATATATTCACAATATGTCATGCTGTGTTTTCAGCTTGCTCTGCTGCCTCCAAGTGGCTGAAAAGAGGACGGGGCTCTCAGCTCTAACCTGAGGACTGGTGTGTGAGAGATGCTTTAGCTGTGTCTGTATTGTTTGACTTTTGTTGCTGTGTGGAAATGTTTACACTGCACTCTGGACCTGGCTTGTATGAGTTTATGGTGTCTTGTAGCAATATGCATGACACAATAAAATAAAAATGCCATCCATTCATACCATAAACAAAATGTGCAAAAACTGTAAGGAGCTGAAGAGTTTATGGGGAAGC
The DNA here is from genome assembly GCF_006386435.1 of Epinephelus moara. NCBI lineage: Eukaryota > Metazoa > Chordata > Actinopteri > Perciformes > Serranidae > Epinephelus > Epinephelus moara. Next base: position 35,137,339 of record NC_065516.1, on the reverse strand, counting down.
TGTTTAGTTAATGATGCAATTTTAAACTGAATGTGATTCTCTGATGCTGCTGCTGATGTTCTCCCTGATGTGTGATGAAAGTCGATCTCTGCTTCTAATGCTTTTATAATCTGCTGGTTAGACATCACAGTGCACTTAAAATAAAATGTTGCTGCAGCACCTCGTGCCACTCTATACAACAAAAGAAAAACCTCTCAGAGGAAACCGTCATTGTCCCACTGCCTCATATATCACAAATGTCTGTTGCTGTTAAGGCAGTGGGTGGAATTGGAACATAAAAGTGTTAACTTGACAGTCAATTAGTATGCATCACAGCAACAGCATTTCCTGTGAGTGTGTTGACTATTCAAAAGAAAATCGAACAGCTGCTGATATGTCTGTCACAACCATTTTATTTTTTGTTGAATTCAATAATTAGAAACACTTTTATGAATCCCTCCATGTTACTGCTTTGTTGGCTACGCATTATATTATATTAGCCAAGGCTTTCATCCAAAGCAGCTTACAATAAGTGCATTCAGCCATGTGGGTACAACCCCAAAAAGTGCAAGAATCATGCAAGTACATCAGTTTCATCAAATATGCTGATCTACCTCAAGTGCTACATTAAGAGTCAATAGAAGATAGATTATCCAACCAGTGCCACCTCCTTTGCCAGCAGGTCCAGGTGTGTGGGTGAAGCAGTGGGCTGAAGAGAGGGCTGCAGGGGTGGTGGTGTTCTCTGGTGTGATCCAAGTCTCAGCGAGAGCAAGGAAGTCCAGAGACTGCAAGGAGGTGTAGCTCGCGATGTAGCAAGCTGACTGGCAGTCTCACAGGCCCCCTGTGACGAGGTGTTAGGTGTTCATGTGGCGGGTTGAAAAGGTTCCAGTGATGTGAGCAGGTGAGCTAGTATCTAGATGAAGAATGGTGGACGGGAGTAGGAAGTACAAGATAAGGAAAAAGCAGGTATTTAGACCAAGCAAACGATGCTAAGCCCTGATGATATCATCCCAGCTTCTAACTTGACTTTCCACAAAGACGTCTTTCGTCTTCGTATGATGAAGCCTCCACTGAAGCTGCTCCTTCGAACAAGGACGGAGTTTAACACAAGCGCTGAGCTTAAATGCCGATTGCAACCTTTGCAACCTAGTAAAGACAACAGCCAGATGTTAGTGGGTGTCTTTCTTTGTTAAGATATTCCTGTCTTGGTAGAATGATGACAAAATGCAGATTAAACAAAGAGAAGCATTTATTCCAACTGGCTCATCTCATCAAGACACCTGAAGAAATGCACCTTAAAGTGCGGCATACCCAGCCTGCAGTTCCATCACTTACTTTCAGAGCGTACAGTATTTGGTGATGTATGTGCGTCAGTGTGTGAACATGTGCTTGTGAGTGTCTGTGCAGAGGGCCGCTGCATTTCATATTCCGCCTGTCTCCTTTTTTATTAGGTTGTTTACCAGTGGAGCTGAATACCGAGCAGTCGGGGGCACTGAATGAAAAGTGAGGGAGGTGCGCTGGGGGTGCGGGGTGTTCGAATTTAGAGACATTTTTCAAAATTTTATCCAATTTCTGTAATTCTCAAGCCTCCTGTTTTCAAAGGTCCCTCCACTCTCCTTTCCAGTCTGCGGCAGGCACACAAGCCTGAGCGCCGAGGCTTAAAGACTAATATAATCACCCACCCGCCCACCTACCACCCACCCCGCCCGACCGCCACCCTCACACACTGATGTGGGGCCCATTCGCATAATATTGGCACAGCTGCAGCACCCTGGGTGCCTTATGATTATGAAGATGAGGGGAAACAGAGAGCTGCAAGCTGTCTGCTGTCTCCCATCATCACCTCTCTCTATGTCTCTCCTCTCTGTCTCTCTGACATGCAGGTGAATCTCAGCTGTTTCACCTGATGCATGACGATTGTTTTTTGTACCAGTTGGTGTATTTTTAGTTCATCTCCATGTTGTTTCATTGTCCCTTAGAGTAGAGACACAGCCTGTTCCACAGACACTAACTGGGGTTCAGGTATGGACGAATCAAGGACCGCAGGAAAGGTCACCCAACATTTCCAGTCTGAGTGATAACGACCCAACTTCTCTGTAACACAAAGAAACTTGATGCACAGAATGAGTGAGGATGGCAAGGGAAGAGAAAGCAGCCTTTTGACAATTGACCTATGGCTAAGCCACGCCCCCCTCCACTCACTCGGACAAACTATCAACATTCAGTGCCCGGCGCTATGGCAGGTGTCACAGTACACGGCATTTCACAGGAGGCAACTGATGATTTTTGGGGACATAACGATCAGATGTCATTGAGAAGTAACCAAAAGGGCCTAAACTACGCATTGGAGGGATATATTCATCATTTTATTGTTGAGAAGGTCGATGAAAAGCTTAAATTACAAGCCAAAATTTACAGGTCACAGTGTACGCTTGTGAACCGCATCTGGTTGCCGTCACCATCAAAGACAACAAGTTAAAGTGCCACTGAAGTTAAGGTTTTTGGCTCAGAATATGAGAAAAGGATAACGGCCTTTTTACCATCTTTACCAAGAGTGTCTCTCCGTTAGTTTGGTGCTACAGTATTTACACTGAATCATTCAGCATAACGTTTGCCAACCTTTGTTATCTCTGCCATTACAGATAAGTTAATGAAGCTAAGCTCCAGAAGTTAACGTTAGCTTAACTAGAGCCCTTTGGACAACAGCTAACAATGATGTACGATCACCAAAGTACAAAACTAGAACAAAATAGGCTAATGAACTCCCAGCAAACAAGGTGACATGATGAACAACGCAGCTAGGAGCTAACGTTAGGCTAACTTTAGCTAACGTTAGCTAGAGATGTTAAAGATAACTTTATATTTCTTTCCAGCAAAGTGACAATATGTTGCCTCAAACACAATGTTGACTTACCTTAGAACAGATGTAGACATCATTGTTAATCTTATTCACGTTGAGTTGATGTTGTGGTCTAACGTTACCACACAACTTTATCCAAAGGAGACACTTTTCTCGGTTGAGATGTGGTTTAAAGTGTAAAAAATACACCTGGTCGCCCAGCCTCTCAGGATACCTTGTGTCAGAGTTGCATGTACCCCATGCACACCGTTTGACCATTTTTAAACTTCAAATCTCAGAAAAAGCTCATAAAACCAAACAAAACTGACTTTCTGTAATGCATTTCAATGGACGTCCAGGCAGAGAATGTCCCAGTGTATGGGAATGGCTATATGCACTGTGATTGGCTCATCACGTTTGAGGGCGGGACTTAGCCATAGGTCAATTAATACATGTACATGGTGATCATCCTCTAAAGCCCCGAACATACTTGGGCGTACTATTAGCGGAGCAGACTCCGCGAGGAATGTCATAGTCAAGCGCGCTTCCGCGTTGTAGTTTCCTGTAAAAATGTCTGTGAAAAATCCCCGCAATGTGAAAAATACATGCTGAGCAGTCACTGCTGCGCGGAGCGGAGTCCGCGCAGTCGTAAAATCTGAGCTTTGCGCGCACAGGGCTTGCGGACGTCCGCTTCGAGTCCGCGCAGACCTCCGCGGAGTCCATTCCGCGTATGTTCCACCCGAGTATGTTCGGGCCTTAAGAGCAGTGGTTCTTAGCCTTTTTCGTGTCAAGGTCAGGACCCCTAAATTGACATTAGGTTGTGGACCCCTATTTGATAAGATTTTGCTTCAGGGTCTTTCATCTGAAAAGATTTTGGTTGTTAGGTACAATCAAGACTGGAATTCTATAGTTGTAAACTACAGATGAGGAGATAACCATGAAGGAAGTCTTATGACTCCTCCCAAGAGTAGAATTTTGGTCTTAATCATATCTACCAACCCTAATCTTGTCTTGTCAGGTCCCTGAAGCCAAGTCATATCAAATGTGTATCAATTTCAAGGTCCTTGACACTTAAAAGGTTACGAATTACTGGATCACTGGATTGCAAACCTTTGGCTTGTAAACCTGTGGCTTCCAATCACAAGTTCACAAAGAGTGACTCATCTTCGAATGTTTGATTAGTGTGACTGCTGCATAATGAGCGTCATTACAGCAATATCTTCGGAAGTTTTTTTTCCTCAAATCTGTTCCGAGGAAAAGTCCTAAGAAAAATCTATGTCCTGACATGTTCTTAAACCTCAGTGTGCAAAAGGCTCCTACTTTGAACCTAAATACTCTTTTCTGATGCCAATCAGGTATAACATGTCAGTTTTTTATTGCACCAGCTTAGTTGATGCAGTGAGGTAGCGGCCAGGTGAGCTGTGGTTTGTTGGCTGAACAATACCACCTACTGACAACGCATTGTTCTCCTTAGAGTGTGCGTCAATGACAGCAGTAAGTTAATTTAATTTGTGTGTTAATTACGTTTCCATGGGCAGTTACATGCCATTACAGAGAGTTTACTTGTAGCACAAGTTGACAGTAGTGGTTACTATACCTAACCATAGTGCTATAAATACACATTGCCTTGTACTGAACCTGCCAAATTATTCTTAGCTATCAGGCATGCTTTATGCTGGATATATTAAGTTTATTTCTGTGTATATTTGCTACCATTGTACGTTGTATGTTAGGCTGGATATTTGTGTTAAGATGATGATAAGGCAGCTGTACAATACAATGTATGTGCAGCATGACATTAAACAGAATTGTATTCATTGCTTTCATTGTTGTTTATTGACAGCAAACCACACACACACACACACACACACACACACACACACACACCTTCTGAATACAAGCATGTTGAACCATACTAGTTCACATTTCCTGTGTGAAGTCCATGCCTGTGATATTACTGCAGAAAGTTCATCCGGCTGTAAGTAGCGCTCTGGCCAACACTTGCGATGGAGAGAGGTGATAAATACAACTGGTGCCTCACAGTCCTCCAACCCAACAGTTATCTCAGCTACACCCAGAACTGTTCACACACATGTTCTTATAAAGATGAATCCCATTGTCCTCTTAAGTTGAAGGCATGTGGTAGTTAATTCTAATCAGCAAACGCCTCAAAAATCCCTGTGAAAGGGCATGAGACTGCACAGCCTTGTGCAAATACAGAAACTAAAGAAGTCAAGAATGCCAAAGGTCTGAAAAGTGTGGAGCGCTGGACTCAAAGTAACTTCTGTTCTGAAGTGAAGGTGCCTCTGCAGAAAGTGAACACCAAACGAGCTGTGATATTCAGAAGTGGCAGGAGTGGACATAAATAATACAGAAAGATGTTTGGGATGCTAACACTACGTGGTAATCAACCACCCGACCCCATAACCTCAAACTGTATGCATTATAGTAGCACAACGTTCAGGGTTGAGGACTGAGAAAGGTGCCACGGCACTCTCCAAGGAGTGTGTGTGTTTGGAGAGAGTAACTTGTTATTAAGTTACTCTGAACGCTGCTTTGTCACCTCTTGCCCCGCCCACCTGACTCACCTGTGATGTTCTTTAGAGTGATCAATCAGTAATTATTAGAGGGCATGGTTCCCATTAACATAACTGATGTGAATTGAAGTGTTAGTGAGGTGTTTATTTTCAAAGGCCTTAATGCTTTTTGTAAAATAATGCCCCGTCTGGGTTTGGAGAGATTTACAGAGTTCAGGTATCTCTGGGTCTTGCTCAGCGTTTTGGTGTGGCGTCTGCAGTGATGCTGGTACTGCACCAGCCCATCATGGTGAACAAGGAGCTGAACTGGAAGGCAAAGCTTTCGACTTACTGGTCCATCTACGTCTCAGCCCTCACCTATGGTCATGAGCTCTGGGTAGTGACCACAAGAATGAGATCACAGGTACAAGCAGCAGAAATAAGCTTCCTTCATGGGGTGTCTGGGCTCAGCATTAAGGCCCTGACACACCAAACCGACATCAAAGAACTAGTGGCGACGAAAGCCAACTGTTGCGTCATCTACGTCGCCTCACGTCGCCCTGTGTCAGTTGCATTTGAACACACTACACGGACTACATCCGACGGCCAAGTAGCACGTACGTTCTGCGCCTGCGTGAGAGAGAGCGGAGTGAGAGAGTGGTACATCCT